>NC_092153.1:53216563-53421563 GCF_045791955.1 Oncorhynchus clarkii lewisi | reverse complement strand
TGATAGACTATCACAGTCTAGTATTTAGCACATTAAACTACAGAGGAGGAATCTCACCCCAGTGAGCAGACAAGCTGCCGTCCAGCTGTTTTTTGGGCCACGTCCCAAACTAAACGGCTAAAACTCAGAGCCTGCCCTCCCGCTGTGCCCTCCACTTTAACCCTACATAGTGTACATACCTGGCCTGGCCCTGAAATATACCTGGCTCTATCAGTACATGTCAGCAAAGTAGGATGAAGCTGCCCCTAGATGCTGATCTTATATGAGTTTTGCATTTAAAAACTTGAATGGTTAAGGTGAGAATTTGGGGAGGGTAGCTGAGATCTAGCTGATCCTAGATCTGTGGTTAATGGTAACTTGAACATGGAGCCTTTTACCTGTTGATGCCAGTGCTTCTCACCTGGCAAAGCCCTGGCACTAACACACACACACTACACCCTTAACACCCTTAGTCCTACTGCAGACACTTTACACAACCTGATCAGCACCAAGACAAATAGTGGCCTGATTGCTTCCCCATGTCCCACCTGTGTTCCGTTAGTGGTGACAGGAGAGAGCTGGAAGGTGAGGGGTTGGAGAAGGAGGTGGATGCCGACGGCTGCTTTTAAACAACGCAACTTTGCAGAGGGGGGTTTTGAAACATGCTATTGACCAGGCAGGGGCAATTACTGCTAATAGGCACTGTTGGCGGGACCGCTTTCCCCCATCAATAAACATTTTTGTTGGGACGGCCCGGAACAGTGTGGAGCAGAGAGGGAGCCAGAGAGATGCTCGCCCACAGTTCTGACATTCCAGATTGGAAGCATGCAGCATTTCAAAGCTGGCGAATGAAGAACCCTCTGACGTAACAGAGGAAATCCAGGAGTGATTTTGCTTAAAAGATTGTAGCCACAGTCTGAACCAGTAAACAGTGTGTGTGAGTGTGTGTGTGTTGTAGTTTGTCGTTTACAGTGACACTGCTTCCGAATGCAAAACAAACTCTGTCCACTTAGTTTGATGTTTCTTTATTCCTGACAGTCTTTGGCCCTGCATCCTCTAATGTTATAACCCAGAACCAAATTGTCCCAAGACTCTGATCTAAATGCAGTTTGGGCTTTTCCCCCTCATGGTAAAGGTTAGGATTTGGGGATGGTAAACTGATCCTAGATTTGTGCCTGAGGACCACCTCTATACATCCGGGGATGTAGGTAGGGCCACCTGATTTAGCCCATAAACTCTGATCCCTAACCCCTAACTCCTGAAACCTAACCCTCCACCTGTTTGTAGTCAGACTGCTTGTACAGGCCACAACAGCCAACTGTTCCATGACAACAATATTCTGATTCACGTTCGTCCTAGTACTGAATTGTCTTAGAGCGTTTTGAGCCAACATGGTGTCCAAGATGATGTATCTCAATCAGAATAAGCCCAAAGTCTCTAGGGCTCTAGTCCAAACCGCAGGGTACCAATAGTGCTTGTGAGTTGGTGAAACATTTAGTATCTCTTTGTCTTTGTCTGTTCTGGTCTGTGTGTCTTAATACACTTCTAGTTTTAACCATTACCTATAGGATTATCATCATGAGGAGCACTAGTGCGTTACAAATATTGAGATTGTATTTTATTTTAACTCAAACTGCAACCATGACACAAAGAATCCCTCTCAACCGCTGGTATGTAAAAATGATTCCCACTCTCACTCACACTTAGGCCCTCTGTCATCCTTCCCTCCACTGACTCTTCACCACCACTTACCCACAGCACCACCTTTTGGCCATCCTAAGCATAACAACATGCTATAAAAACAGGTATTTATGCAATCATAGCCTCCAGTCGGTTCCAGTTCAAAGTTTAACTTATCACTCCCCCCCAATACAGTATGTCATTTTTCTTTCTCTGTCCAGACATGCATTTAAGAAAACATGCCGGCACAGCTCCTCCCCTCCCTCTCTACCCCCTCTCCCTTTACCTCTCACCCTCTACTTTTCTCTCCCCTCTCTCTCCTCTCTCTCTCATCTTTCCTCTCTCTTTCCCTCTCTCTTTCCCTCTCTCTTTGCCTCTCTCTTTGCCTCTCTCCTCGACTCTTTCCTTGCCTCTATCCTTGCCTCTCTCCTTACCTCTTTCCTTGCCTCTCTCTCCCTTCCTCCTTGAACTGTCTACATTTCACTGCGAGGAGTCTTCCAAACAGCAGGACAATAACAACTGTTGTTGTCACCACAGATACACACTTCCATCCCTGAGCGTTTCCTGTGAGCATCTGGCTATTGTTGTCCGTACCTGCCATCTGCATGGCTTGAGAGATGCGGTCAATGGTCAGTGTGTGTAACGAGCAACCTAGTTTAAATATCTACAGTACCGCCACAGAAGCAAACCATTTGATTAACACTTAATAACACTTGGCTGATACGTTGGCTGATATGTTGGCTGATATGTTGGCTGATACGTTGGCTGATATGTTGGCTGATATGTTGGCTGATACGTTGGCTGATGTGTTGGCTGATACGTTGGCTGATATGTTGGCTGATACATTGGCTGATATGTTGGCTGATATGTTGGCTGATACGTTGGCTGATATGTTGGCTGATATGTTGGCTGATATGTTGGCTGATTTGCGCAGTAGAGAGCCTGAGAGGCAGAAGGACACAGAGAAGAGCGGCTGCATCAACGACCTTCTTCAGTCGTGAGTTGCACATGTGTGTCAGGGCAGCAGCAACACAGCTAGTCTACACGCTAACCACCAAATACTACAATATCCACGCAAGCCACGAGCCAGCCAGCCATATATCATGGGTTAGAAGATGATGAATATTATATTATGAGGTTATTTGAAAGGAGCATTGAAGATAAATCAATCAGTGAGGTAAATGGAGCAGATTTACATCAATCATCAACGTCAATGATCTGTTTATAGCCCACCCTCTTTTCCTGAAGTCAGTCATGGCTTTGGAGGCACTGTAACTAGCTTCCAATGTGTGATGATGATGAGTGAGTGTGTTGGTGCAGAAATAAATAGGCCAATGCAAAATAAAATGCTACATTTGACATGTTATGAATTTCGAGAGCATCTGACCACTGAAAGGTCTGTGCATGGCCCTGCCTGTGGCACGAACACACACACACGTCTCAGATAGATGCCTGACCAGGATCCTGCCTTCTCCTCTGTCTCTCCTCTGCCTCAGCCAGGCCAGATGTGGCCTCTTATCAGGAGATGGAAACTTGAGCTCTAATCATGATCATTTCCCCATGCTAGATTTATAGACCAGTTGGGATTTATAGTCCACTCCTGAACGGCTGGAATAGGAGTGGGGAGCAGAGAGAGAGACACACACACCACCATGTACTCTCTTTCCCATTATCGTGTACTATCTAGAACCTAGAAGGGTTCTTCAGCTGTCCCCATAGGAGAACCCTTTGAAGAACCCTTTCTGGTTCCAGGTACAACCGTTTTGGGTGGGAACCCAAAAGAGTTCTACCTGGAACCAAAAAAAGTGTTCCTATGGGGACAGCTGAAAACCCCTTTTGGAACAGTTTTTCTAAGAGTTTGGGGCTAGTCCTGCAGGCTTTAGCCACCTGCAAATTACAACTTAGTACTTGAAGAGTTAAGACTATGTTCCCTCAGCCCATTGTGTGTGTGTGTGTGTGTCAGGGGGAGGGCCGTACAGCCTCTAGTAGAAAGCCTTTAATCCTGGGGCTGTCAGGCCCAAACCCGGCTTGACGTCCCATTGATGTGTAACAGAACAAAACACAGGGCCCCTCACTAAGCCCCCGACCCGGGCCCCTCAGCCCCCAGCCACCCCGACAATACCACAGAGGAGGGCATTTTTCAGCCAGTACACACACACACACACACACACACACACACACACACACACACACTTCAATGCACACACGCAGGCACACACACAGGAGAGGGCATTCCTCAGCCCCTCAGAGCCTCGTCTTAAAGGGGAAAAGGCAACCACTAAACAACACACATTCAGAGTAAATACATTACCATACACAACAACACAGTTTTAATTCTCAAGGAAGGACTTTCCATTGGAGCAACAATATTTTTCCCCATATCATTTGTTTATAAATTCTCGACTGACAACAAAAGCCTACAATATACAGTTTATCCTTAGTTTTTTGGTAATGATAAGGTGAGAAAGTTGTACTAAAATCTAAGTAAGATATTTATTCTAAGTTATAAGTAAGTAATTTATATTATTTACAATATTCTTCACAATTCTGAACTTAGTACTGTTTAGGCATTAGCTTGGAGAAGTGTATATCTAGAACCTAATACAACAGAGGAAAAATCACACACAACCACCAACATCATCCATCGTCCATCCATCCACACACTTCCAAATGATGTAGGACGTACAGGACTAGTGTTTATGTGTGTGTGTGTGTGTGTGTGTGTGTGTGTGTGTGTGTGTGTGTGCGTGCGTGCGTGCGTGCGTGCGTGCATGTGTGTGTGTGTGTGTGTGTGTGTACATGTGTACCACTGACCATCCATTAACAACACTCCTCCACGTCTACTCTTTCATATTCATGAGACACATATTTCTCTCCCACTTTCTCTCTCTCCATCCCTCTCCCTCACACACACAGCCACCCAATCGGTACAAATTAAAAGTAGGCCTTGGGTCAATTATCACTGGAGCTGGGAATATGCTCATAAGAGAGCAGAGAAACAAGGTAGGGAGAGGTCATGGAACTGTGGTGCCATTGAGGAGGACTCAGGTAGAATAAATAGACACAAAAATACATACACTTCACCTGGGTTGAAAAGAAGCAGCGTTTTCACTGTGTGGGAAGGAGAGATAGAGAAAGACAGAGAGAGACCTCTGTCTATGTTAAGCTGTACTGTCTTATGTTTCCAGAAGGCCTACGCTTATGGTCCTGTGCCTTCCAAAGTGTGCACTTGTTCACTTCCTTTAAATGACTGCCATAAGAAAAAAATCCCTCAAGCCCATGTCTCCACCAATCCAATGCTTTTTTGATGTGTGGGAAATAACAAGTGTACACTTCAGGAGAAAGACGATATTAAGATAGTAAGACATTTAAACGTGTTAACCCTCGCAAGGATAATGGCCCAAGCAACATCCCTAGCCGCGTCCTCAGAACATGCGCAGACCAGCTAGCTGGTGTGTTTCTGGACATTTTCAATCTCTCCCTATCCCCGTTTGCTGTCCCCACATGCTTCAAGATGGCCACCATTGTTCCTGTACCCTAGAATGCAAAGGTAACTCAACTAAATGACTATCGCCTCATAGCACTCACTTCTGTCATCATTAAGTGCTTTGAGAAACTAGTCAAGGATCATATCACCTCCACCTTACCTGTCACCCTAGACCCACTCCAATTTGCTTACCGCCCCAATAGGTCCACAGACGATGCAATTGCCATCACACTGCACACTGCCCTATCCCATCTGGCCAAGAGGAATACCTATGTAAGAATGCTGTTCATTGACTATAGCTGTGCATTCAACACCATAGTACCCTCCAAGCTCATCATTAAGCTTGAGGCCCTGGGTCTCAACCCCGCCCTGTGCAATTGGGTCCTGGACTTCCTGACGGGTCGCCCCCAGATGGTGAAGGTAGGAAACAATATCTCCACTTTGATGATCCTCAACCCTGGGGCCCCACAATGGTGCGTGCTCAGCCCCCTCCTGTACTCCCTGTTCACCCATGACTGCGTGGCCATGCACGCCTCCAACTCAATCATCAAGTTTACAGACGACACAACAGTAGTTGGCTTGATTACCAACAACGATGAGAGAGCCTACAGGGAGGAGGTAAGCGCACTCGGAGTGTGGTGTCAGGAAAACAACCTCTCACTCAAAGTCAACAAAACAAAATAGATAATCGTGGACTTCGGGAAACAGGGATCTCCCCCTCTGTACAAATGACAAACAAACTGAATCGGTCCACCCACACAGACAGTGTGGTGAAGAAGGCGCAACAGCGCCTCTTCAACCTCAGGAGGCTGAAGAAATGTGGCTTGTCACCTAAAACCCTCACAACCTTTTACAGATGCACAATTGAGAGCATCCTGTCAGGCTGTATCACCGCCTGGTACGGCAACTGCACAGCCCACAATCACAGGACTCTCCAGAGGGTGGTGCAGTCTGCCCAACGCATCACCAGGGGCAAACTACCTGCCCTCCAGGACACCTACAGCACCCGATGTCACAGGAAGGCCAAATAGATCATCAAGGACAACAACCACCCAGGCCACTGCCTGTTCACTCCGCTACCATGCAGAAGGCGAGGTCAGTACAGGTGCATCAAAGCTGGGACCGAGAGACTGAAAAACAGCTTCTATCTCAAGTCCATCAGAATGCTAAACAGCCAACACTAACACAGAGAGGCTGCTGCCTACAGACTTGAAATCATTGGCCATTCTAATAAATGGATCACTAGTCACTTTAATAAGGCCACTTTAATAATGTTTACATATGTTTACATTACTCATCTCATATGTATATACTGTGTTTTATACCATCTATTGCATCTTGCTGCTCTGTCATTGCTCATCCATATATTTATATTTATATATTCTTATTCCATTCCTTAGATTTGTGCGCATTAGGTAGTTGTTGTGTAATTATTAGATTTATTGTTAGATACTGCTGCACTGTCGAAACTAGATGTACAAGCATTTCACTACACTCGCATTAACATCTGCTAACCATGTGTATGTGACCAATAAGATTTGATTTGATATTATTGAGATGCATCCATTGACCCAGAAAAAGCTTCTTTTAATCCTACACAGCTCAGTCTTCTTCACTTTCTCTTTCTCAACAGCCATATTGTTCTTAGTTCTGGCCTCGCACAGTTTGGTAATTTCATGAATTCATGTTCCCCCTTATTGCATCGATTGTATTGTCTTCAGCTATTATGCTGAACATTATTTAACAGCAGTATATATAACTTTATCAACAAAGTCATTTTCTAACTAATATCATGGATATTTTGGTTGGAGTAATTTATTTCACATTAGGCCATAGGCCTAGGCTACAAGTTAGGTTGGTTTCACCGTGCTCTCACACAAACTTTTGGTTTATGAAACTTTATTTAGCACTTACTTTACATGAACCGCTAAATACTATACATTTTGCAGTCATTAAAAGTCATGTTAAAATTTGCTAGCTAGCTAACCAACAACTGTAAAGATGTATTTGAGAGACAACAAGTGCTCATTGTGAAAATGTATTTATGTTTTCAATAAATATGGAAGACGGAATATAGTTTACATGTTGTCAACAATCTAAGCCAACACCTTCTGTTTTCTCCCATAATTGTGCATGTGTCGGTATTGTTGCTAAACAACCAACCCGTCTATTGAGGGGATTTGATTAATGTCCCGGGCCTGCCCCGGGTTATTGCGTTCGTTTTAGAACCGGGCTGCTTCCTGGGCGTGAGCCAGGTGCTCCGTTTTGGTTGACGGCAAAGACGGCTCAAAATAAAAGTACCGTTTAAAAGTTTGGGGTCACTTAGAAATGTCCTTGTTTTTTAAAGAAAAACACATTTTTTGTCCATTAAAATAACATCAAATTGATCATAAATACAGTATATACATTGTTAATGCTGTAAATGACTATTGTAGCTGGAAACGGCAGTTTTTTTTTTAATGGAATATCTACATAGGCGTACAGAGGCCCTTTATCAGCAACCATCACTCCTGTGTTCCAATGGCACCTTGTGTTAGCTAATCCAAGTTTATCATTTATAAAGGATAATAGATCATTAGAAATCCCTTTTGCAATTATGTTAGCACAGCTGAAAACTATTGTCCTGATCAAAGAAGAAATAAAACTGTCCTTTTTTAGACTAGTTGAGTATATGGAGCATCAGCATTTGTGGGTTCGATTACAGGCTCAAAATGGCCAGAAACAAATAACTTTCTTCAAAAATTCGTCAGTCTATTCTTGTTCTGAGAAATGAAGGCTATTCCATGCGAGACATTGCCAAGAAACTGAAGATCTCATACAACGCTGTGTACTAATCCCTTTACAGAACAGCGCAAACTGGCTCTAACCAGAATAGAAAGAGGAGTGTGAGGCCCCGATGCACAACTGAGCAAGAGGACAAGTACATTAGTGTCTAGTTTGAGAAACAGATGCTTCACAAGTCCTCAACTGGCAGCTTCATTAAATAGTACCCGCAAAACACCAGTCTCAACGTCAACAGTGAAGGGGCGGCTCTGGGATGCTGGCCTTCTAGGCAGAGTTGCAAAGTTATCAGACTTGCCAATAAAAATAAAAGATTAAGATGGGCAAAAGAACACAGACACTGAACAGAGGAACTCTGCCAAGTGTGACAAAACCTCACATTTTTGATATGCCACACCTGTTACATGTTGTGTTTATATTTTTGTTCAGTGTAAATAATAATCTTGAAGTGCAGTGTAATTTGAAATAGCTGATGAAACGTTTTAAATCGATATGGGTCTATCTGAAGAAATCATTCCGCTGATATCCTCCATGCCCGTGTCATCTTGTGGTGGTCAAGAAACTTACGCAGTCTTTGCGCACACATTAACAATAGTTGTCTGGGCTATAATGCGACATAATTAAATACTACATTTTGGCAAGTGTTCCAATTTAGCGTCTCGTTCTTGCCCATTTAAAACGTTTGTTTTTTAAACTATTAGCTGCAGCTCTTGATTAAATAATTGCAATGATAATGGCCATACATTCTGCCCAGACAAAGGTCGCCTTTAGTTTGGAGGATTATTATTCAAATTCAAAACAGTAACAAGCTTTAATCAAACACGCCAAAGGCACAGAGGAAGAGAGGGCATTTCTATGGTCGCACCTCTCCCGCTGCTGCTCCAGTTCCCCGGTGGATGGTGGTTCTTGCCGCCACCGGACTTGATAAACACGTTTGATGCTGGTTGTTTGCCCAATGAAACCAAGCCTGTAGTGTTCGGGGCGACAGGGACCGCATCAGAGCAACGGATGCTTTATCCCTAACCGCTTCATTAGAGCTCTCTGATTCCCACATTAGTTTATAGTAAGAAACAACTTTTATCACGCGACGTAATCAGCGGGCCCAGAAGAATAGAACATAAGGACTATGTGAAGTTTTTCCATTTGTCTTATGTCTTGTTTGGGTAACAATATATGGCTCAGCACAATACCAGACTTCATAATACAGTCATACCAGCAACCATGTGGTAAATAGTGTGTTCATCTTCATTCCAAAACTCAATTTCGAAATTAGGGGATGCTTTTATCAAGAGTGGGCTATAGACCAACATAGTGTTTTTCTAATTCTTACTATAAGGGATTAAAGTTTTCCAATGCCTATAGGCGAATTATTTTGTACAAATCACTCCATGTTGTGCTTCATGTTTAAATGATCATATTATCACTATTGAAATGAATTTCGTTCAATTATTCAGAAGTTAATTTAAGCACTGGACTCGATGTAAGTTTCTTTTTTTTTCTCCAAAGCAATAGAAAGGTTTCTTCTTAATATGAATAATTTCAAGTGCTTATTATTCGAAATTGCTCACGAAATCGGATTCATTGAGTGAATCTTTATCATGCATTAACACCGTTAGATATTACTGTGCACGTTAGGCCTATGACACTGTATATTAATGGATGGATTATCAAGAGCTGGTTATGTTCGAGGGCACGGGCTTTCAGCTTTACGCAGCTTCCACATCAATGTAATGTGTGGAGTTGGTCACAGGGGTGACCTATCCCAGTTAATAACCAGAGGATGTAACCGTTTTTAGCTTCACCAAACCATACGTATGCCTACTGGACTATGAGCGCATAGAGTCATTACACCTGCTTTTCAACGGCAGAAAACGTCAAGGTGAGCTCATGACATTGCAGAACTTGGAGTAAAAATAATAAAACGCTTTGTGTTGTCATTTATGGTTGACGAATTTGGTTTTGTCGTTTAATTTAATCAGTAGACTAGGAAACGTGTGATGGTTCCGTATTTTACCGTTTACATCGTCACACTCACAGGTTGAAATAGACGAAGAAAACGTCAAAACATGCCCGAGGCCAACGGCAGGCTAATCAGAACAATTTAGTGGGCTTTTAATTATCTGTTGCCTAGTTCAAATTCACTGAGATTTACATATACATAAATACTACATCACTCAATTGATTCTCTACGCAATTCGTTCATCGCAGTGCTCTAGGCCTATGCGTAGTATAATACCTATAGGCTACACATTGGTCTATGAGCATAACATTTTTAGTAGCCTATAGCAAAAATTATTGTGACTTAGCCTAGTATGCCTTTGCTGCATAGTGTCTATTTTCACGAATAAGACAATCACGGCAACCCATTATAATGGAATCGGATGTTGTTTTACTGTACAATATATTAGGCCTACATACTATTCAATAAAAGCCACATTGACTGACTGATAGTTTTTACCTAATGGCTTTTTCAGTCTGTAAACGGCTTGTAAATTGTATGATGGCGTCCCCTGGTGGTGATCTAGCAAACTACATCACAGATCGTAGCAGGCAAGTGCAGCATGCTGCACCTTTTAGCACATCTGGTTGAACTTAGTCACACACATCCTCAATTGTCAAGTCTTTGTTATACATTTCATGTGCATGTAGACTAGTTTGATTGAATGATTGCAGTTATATGTCTCTGCAAAAATTGTGAAACAATGCATTATAAACTAAATTGAATACATTATTTAAAAATTAAACAGAATAAAGGTCCCAAGTCTTGTCCCTTCCTTATCCCTGTCCCTTCCCTGATCCCTGCCCCTCCCCTGATCCCTGCCCCTCCCCTGATCCCTGCCCCTCCCCTGATCCCTGTCCCTCCCCTGCAGATCCCTGTTTTTCCTCTGCAGGTCCCTGGTCATGCTCATCCTGAGGAGTTGCTTCAGCCTCCTCGAGGAAGGTACGAAAGTGCTCTTCTGTGTTGAGCTCAGGTTTCTTCAGCAGCAGGTGACATTTTGGCAGATAGTAGGCCGCCATCAGCCCCATGTTACTGAGCAAACTGACAGATACATGAACGATGGAGCGGTCTTTGTCATTCAGACCGGTGTAGATGGGGATGAAGACCACCCAAACCACGCAGTAGGTCAGGGTGGAGAAGGTGATATCTCTGGCCAGGTTGTACTGTCGAACGCTCTTCACAGACATGAAGGTGCACATGAAGGATGTGAGGGCGAGGAGGCCATTGAAGCCCTGCATCAGGCCCAGACCTAAAATGGGTTCCACAGGGCATCGCAGGAACTTCCTCACAAAGGTCACCTTCATCTTGGCCAGGTACTGGGATAGAGAGGGCCCTTCCTGGACATAGTACCCACAGATCCCTGCCTGCACTCCACAGCAGGCCAATACTAGCAGACAGCCTCCAGAGCCTCTCAGTGTATCCAGATGAAAAGGAGCCTTGCCAGGGAATTCTGTCACGTACACAATCTGAAGGAGGACAGAGAATGAGCTACTCCAGGATTCATGATACTCTGCGTCTTCCTCGCTCATATTCATCCAAATGTCTCCTGAACTGTTGGATTTTTTTAATCAAAGAAAACCTATTTAGCTATATAATATCTCCATGATTCATGTCTGTTTTGTGTTCCACAGGTCTAGGCCTTACCTGCAGGGAGATGGCTAGGATGGTGGACAGGGTGACCGTTTGGAAAATAGAGCTGAGGGGCAGCTGCAGACGACACACCAGCTCCCCCGGCTGGCCCAGGAACAGCAGCAGGCAGGCACAGCCCCCCATCAGGCTGAGGAGGGCCACACCACCCAGGGCCCCCCCAGAGGCCCTCACCAGTGGAGACCCCCGGTGCTGCAGGAGAAGGACCCCCACAGCCCCCTGACAGACCAGCAGCACCAGCATGGCCAGCAGCATCCCCAGGGACTCAGGCTGACTCCAGGTCAGGAAGTCAAAGGTAGGCTCGGTGCAGTTGGTGCTACGTACCAGGGACCACTGGCCATCTAGACACTGGGTACACTGGATGTCCACTTGGAGACAGAGAGGGAGCAGAGACGTGGTTAGAATAATAGAATGATAGAACCAGATAAGAGTAGAAAGACTTATAAGACCACCACTCACATCTTTCAATTTTGTCAATTTATTGGGCATTTTTTAAACACAATGTTGGCAGTGTGTGACAAAGGTGTAAAGCTGTTAGTCTGTTCATCTGTTAGTTTCAGCATGTTGCTCAAGGAAAATATCAAAGAAATCTACAAAACCAAATCACAAGAGTGATGGCCTTTTTAATGCCTAGATTGATGGATGTAATGTCTGTGAGTGTGAATCACCCACTTGTGCCATTCTGGAAGGTGCCCGGTAAACATTCAATACAGTCATAGCAGCAGGAATGGAAACCTTTCACTCTGCGCACCTGGCCAGGGCCACACTCAGAGGAACAGGTAGACTCAGGGGCCTGCAGCAGAGGTGGGGTCAGAGAGGAGAGCTGCTGAAGGGAGGACGGCTCATAATAACGGCAGGAACGGAGCGAATGGAATGGCATCAAACACACGAAAACCATGTTGTTGTTTTTTTATACAATTCCACAAATTCCGCTCCAGCCATTACCAAGAGCCTGTCCTCCCCAATTAAGGTGCCACCAACCTCCTGTGGTAAACACACTTAAATTAATACTTTTTTATGTCAAACATTTGAGCAGCTTTAACCAATAGTGGTGACAATTGAGTTTGTTGCATAAAAGAAAAATGCAATCTACTCTAGCTGAAGAAACGTAGAAAAGTGACCACTTTGTGGAGCATAGCTGGCACATTAAAAAGGCTTAATCCCAGAGGTCAAAATGTGAAAAGCCAATCAAATCCAACATTATGTTTGATGAGGAGATGGGGCGGCGATTACCTTAGTACTGCCTGTATGCCATTGGATGAGGGTGTTGTTAATTGACAGGTTCTTATAGAAGGTGCCGACATCTTTGAAACTCAGACTGTTGTTTCTCCAGACCCACTGTAGTACGTTGTAGCCAATGTTTGGGTTTCCATTACTGTCAAACTCAAAATGACTTCCATTTAGACTGAAGTTTACCTTCTTCAGCACCCCCAACAGCTGCAGGGGGAGAGTGTTGTTCATTACATTTGTAAAAGTATCCTTGCACAGTCTCACATAATCATTATCTGGAGAGAAAAAAAGTAACTGTGAGGGAGAATGTACCTGCCAGGGATAGACTTTGATTTTAGGGCCCCTCGGGCAACTATTGGCATTGCACCCGTGCAGATTGTGCAGTGCGTGTGCAACGCTGTAGATGGCAGCATAGACACTGAAAGCTGACCTCAGCAGTATGGGCTCTGTCACTAGACCTACGTTGTCTGGGGACAGGTTCCAGCAGTCTGGGCACTGGTTCATACCACGGGTTGACTCTGTATCTGGTGAGGGCTGCCTGGCCCTCTCCTCTCTGATCCTGGAGAATAGTTCACTGGTGTAGGGTGTGAGCAGGGCCAGGGTCTGGCTCTGGACTGCGAAGGCAATGATAGTGCCCACAGTGTGGATGTTTGGGAGAGTTGATACGTCTTTGTGCAGGGCCCACGCATCGCTGGCCACCCACACACCTGTCAGATTCCTCCTGATCACCTGATCACAAACAGCATGTTGGTATTGTAGCAATGGTCATTGAAATTGTTAAAATGTTTTTAAAACTATTGTAATAAATGAAATAGTTGGAAAATTGATTAAGAAACTCCAAACTTTTCACATTTTTTATAATCTATCAGATATTGACTGAATTATAGCACATGCACGTTGCTACTTACAGACAAATGTTCTAATCTGAATTTAGATACTGTAAATGAGTTGCATTAATGTACTTTAAAAACAGTCAAACCAATGGCTGCATAAAGCTTTTTGAAAAGCTTGTGAGATTTTGTTTTACAATTTTGTCGGTCTCCAGAACTCTTATGTGGCTTGCTATCTCACTGACCTCAGTGAAGAAGGCTCTGGCAGGCTGGGAGAGGGAAAAGACCACCACCACTCCCACCTTGGCCTCTGCGATGCGGTCCAGGATCTCTCTGATCACTGGCTGTGGGTCACGGTACATAGGGATTAACCCCTCGTAGCCCACACAGATGGAGCTCCTTCCTGCCAGGGTGGAGAACTGGCGCTGGCCCTGGCGTCCGTACTCATCCTCACTGCCCACCACGGCCACCCAGTTCCACTGGAACCTGTTCAGCAGACGCACCATGGCCTCCACCTGCCTCTTGTCACTGGGCACGGTGCGCAGGAACGATGGGTACATACTCTTGTCACTGAACAAGTCACTAGTTGCGAGGTAGCTGATCTACAGAGGACAGAGGGATGATGGTAATGAGACATAAGTAGCAACGGTAGATACAAAAAGCAATTATGTCTCCACTGCAGTTGAATCTCACATTTTCATCTGTGTTCCACCACAGCACACAGTTCAATCCAAATCATATTCCACCATCTGTGTTCCACCACAGCACACAGTTCAATCCAAATCATATTCCACCATCTGTGTTCCACCACAGCACACAGTTCAATCCAAATCATATTCCACCATCTGTGTTCCACCACAGCACACAGTTCAATCCAAATCATATTCCACCATCTGTGTTCCACCACAGCACACAGTTCAATCCAAAATCATATTCCACCATCTGTGTTCCACCACAGCACACAGTTCAATCCAAAATCATATTCCACCATCTGTGTTCCACCACAGCACACAGTTCAATCCAAATCATATTCGAGGGATTGTCAAACAATGGACAAATCGGAAATCTTCATTTTGCATCACATTATATGAGGATGACATTGTTTGCATTGAAAGATAGCATTCCATCATGTGACCATACTAACCTGTGGTATGAGGAAGAATCCCAATAGTTTTCCTATGACTGAGACCATCTCTGAGGTGGATGGGCCGATGACAGCCGCCACACGGGTCACATAGTCTGTGTAGTTACACATGACGGCCAGCTCTCGGTTGGAGCCCTCAGTGAGGAAGAGGAGTGTGGGCTTCACGATGACGGCAGACTGCTTGCAGGTGTCGAAGATCTCATAGCCCAGCCTGATGCCAGGGAGTAGGGTGGAGTTGGCGTTGATCTCATCCACTGTGTACTTCATCACAAGGGCCATACCTAGCCCATGCTCATTAATCCTGCCAGGCGAAGCACAGACAGGGAGGGGTTGTTACTGCTGTGCTATAATTCAATAATTCAAATCATTTAAACGAATGAGAAGCAAGCACTAATTCGAATGAGATATGCAGAATCGGCTAATATGATTACAGTATGAAGACACTTGACATAGGGCAAAAATCATATTTAGCAAAAAGGATCTTGAGTTACTCTACCTATCACAGCTAATGTTGTCCGGCTTCACTCTGTGGCTCAGGTTGCTGGTGAGCTCGTTGATGGGGAAGAGCCCCCCGAGGAGGATGTCTCCAGAAGAGTTAAACAGGTTGGTAGTGATGTTCTGGAACCATGGTGGAGAGCTCTGACTACGCCCTGCTCCTAACACCCAGCATAGAACCAGCAGTCTTAATGGCACCGCCATGCTGCTGAGGGCAGGTAGAGGCAGGCTAGGCAAACATCATGGCAAACATCAGAGAGAACTTAAAGCAGGCATCGGCGAATGCCAGTGTAGAAAGATGCATTGAGAGAAAGAGAGAGGGTCAGAGGGAAAGAAAAAGAAGGGAAAGTCATTTCAAAGGTAATTTGCCATACAACCAGTAATGGAGAAACTCACCTGTACAAGCCCAGCGAGTCGATGGGGAGAGCTGTACTCTCCGTCTGTCTGTACCTCCTGGGTAGTGAATAAAGTACTTCGGATCAGGCTGCCCTGTACCAGAGTACAAGTCTCACCAGAGGTGTGCTGTTGCTTTCAACATGACGCCGGAGGTGCATTTACATTTGCCTGAAGATGTTTGAAACAAGACACCAACATATGGAAATTACCAGGCGACAGGTTCTTGTCAGACACTTCCAGAGTATTTTCCTGACATTTGCTTGTGGTTGGCTGATTAGGCCTTGTCAGTATTGTGTGTGGTTACGAGGTTAGACGAGACGAGCGCTTTAATACCACATGCCTGATATGCACATTTTTTTTTTTTTTAACCTTTATTTTACTAGGCAAGTCAGTTAAGAACAAATTCTTACTTTCAATGACGGCCTAGGAACTGTGGGTTAACTGCCACGGATTTGTACCTTGTCAGCTCGGGGGTTTGAACTTGCAACATTCCGGTTACTAGTCCAACGCTCTAACCACTAGGCTACCCTGCCGCCCCAGGGTATAAGACAGTAAAACTTCAAAGGCGGCCTTGTGTGTGTTTGATGAGTTCCTGTGGTGTCTCCATTTCATAGGCATATAATATTTAGGAAAATCAGGTGTCAGGTGGCTAATCAACAGAAGCCAATTTGTCTCTCTCCTGTCCTTTTCTGCTGCCGATAGCACTCTGTTAGTACAAGCTGTTAAACATTTGCCAAAATCTATATTAGCATTCTATATCCACTTCTACCATTTTAATCTTAAAGTTAAGCTGGAGCTGTAGTTTGAGAGTTGAGATTTATTATATTTTCCCTCTCATCTGATGTTTGCATATTTGTATTCAGCCCGGGTACTCAACAGTATTTTGCATTAACCTTTGCATGCCAAATTTTGGTCCATTTGCATCGAGATAGAACATCACATTTCCAGGTTCTTCCAGGTATTTTGCATGAAACAATAAACACTTTTAACCTTAACACGCTCTTTTGAAAAAGTGTTACTCAGTATGATCACTACACCTTTGTACTGTATATAATAGGGCTGAACTTAAATGTACTTATTCACAGTTCTTTAATTGGGTGACAGAGGATCTGTCTGGCAGACAGTGTATAGATGTATTTGGACCCTAGTTAACTGTACTGTAGTCTTCTATCTTGTCCGAGATCTTGACGTGAGTACACACATACCAATGCTTGTGATGAAACACAAGTGCGTCTACTTTCCACCCCCGTTTTATTTATTTTTTACACCATGCTACTATTTCGTTTTTTTATAATCAGTTTGTGATATAAAGCACACTAAAGTGAAAATGCTATAAAACAGTGTTTTACATTTCTGTTCATATACAGTGCATTCGGAAAGTATTCAGACCCCTTCACTTTTTCCACATTTTATTACGTTACAGCCTTATACTAAAATTGATTAAATAAATGTTTTCCCTCGTCAATTTACACACATAATAACAAAGTGAAAACAGCTTTGTAAACATTTTTGCAAATATATAAAATATACCATATTGACATAAGTATTGCTATGAGACTCCAAATTGAACTCAGGTGTATCATGTTTCCATTGGTCATCCATGAGATGATTCTACAACTTCAATTGATTGGACATGATTTGTAAAGGCACACACCTTTCTATATAAGGTCCCACAGTTGACAGTGCATGTCAGAGCAAAAACCAAGCCATGATATTGAAGGAATTGTCTGTAGAGCTCCGAGACAGGATCGTGTCAAGGTACAGATCTGGGGAAGGGTACCAAAACATTTCTGCAGCATTGGAGTTCCCCAAGAATCTAGTGGCCTCCATCATTCTTAAATGCCATCATTATTTTAGAATAAGGCTGTAAAGTAAGAAAATGTGATTAAAGTTAAGGGGTCTGAATACTTTCCAAATGCACTGTATATATTTTGGGATGTTTGCGTGTGTTCACTCCTATGAGGTGGGTTTTATGTGTGTGCTTCTGTGCACAGTGTTCCTTTGTTGCAACAAGACATTGTTTGGGCAGTAAACTCAGATAAACACTTCGTGAATGGATGTTTGGTTCTTCGGTAGCTTAAGCCATGAATCCACCTCCAGCCTTCCTAAAACTTTCTTGTGCTAAGGCTCCAGGACACATACACACACACACACACACGTGCGTGCGCAAACACATACACAGACACTAATTTGCATACACACACACATTATTATTATTATTATAATTGTGTATCACATTTCCACCAAAATAACATGACTTACAGATGTAAACTTGTTCCTTTAATATCAGACTGCTCCTAATTCCAGGCCCGCCTTGTCTGACAGATCTGTAGCTGCATACACCACATGACCAAAAGTATGTGGACAGCTGCTCGTTGAACATCTCATTCCAAAATCATGGGCATTAATATGGAGTTGGTCCACCCTTTGATGCTATAACAGCTTTGACTCTTCTGGGAAGGCTTTCCACTAGATGTTGGAACATTGCTGCGGAGACTTGCTTCCATTCAGCCACAAGAGCATTAGTGAGGTCGGGCACTAATGTTGGGTGATTAGGCCTTGCTGGTAGTCGCCGTTCCAATTAATTCCAAAAGTGTTCGATGGGGTTGAGGTCAGGGCTCTGTGCAGGTCTGTCAAGTTCTTCTACACAGATTTTGACCAACCATTTTTGTATGGACCTCGCTTTGTGCACGGGGTCATTGTCATGCTGAAACAGGAAAGGGCCTTTCCCAAACTGTTGCCACAAGTTGGAAGCACATAATCGTTGAGAATGTCATTGTATGCTGTAGCGTTAATATTTCCCTTCATTGGAACTAAGGGGCCTAGCACAAACCATGAAAAACAGCCCCAGACCATTATTCCTCCTACATCAAACTTTACAGTTGGCACTATGCATTTGGACAGGTAGCGTTCTCTTGGCATCCGCCAAACCTAGAGTCGTTCATTGGACTCCAGAGAGCGCATTTCCAATGTTCCAGATTCAAAAGGCGGAGAGCTTTACACCACACTTGGCATTGCGCATGGAAACCCATTTCATGAATCTCCTGACAAGAAGTTATTTTGCCTGACGTTGCTTCCAGAGGCAGTTTGGAACTTGGAGCTGAATGTTGCAACCGAGGACAGACAATTTTTACGCGCTACGCGCTTCAGCTTTTGGCTGTACCTTTCTGTGTGCTTGTGTGGCATACCACTTCGCGGCTGAGGCATTGTTGCTCCTACATGTTTCCCCTTCAGCACTTACAGTTGACCAGGGCAGCTCTAGCAGGACAGAATTTTGACGAACTGACTTGTTGGAAAGGTGGCATCCTATGACGGTGTCACTTTGAAAGTCACTGAGCTCTTCAGTAAGGCCATTCTACTGCCAATGGAGATTGCATGGCTGTGTGCTCGATATTATACACCTGTCAGCAATGGGTGTGGCTGAAATAGCAAAATCCACTAATTTGAAGGGGTGTCCACATTCTTTTGTATATACAGTGTATTTTAACACAACACAGCATGCAGTTTTAACACTAGGTGTCAGATGTGGGTTACAACACACTGACCGTCCACAGAAAAACAGAAAAACTCTTTATGTAGGGAGAATTGCCTGTAACATGTTTTGATGTGGATAGTATTTTTCATTTTCACAGATGATATGATATTGTTCTTATTCTTACGGGCCAGAGCCCTGATGTGGTAAGAGAATCAGAGTCCATGTGGTGGTGATGTGTAGGTGGAGGTTGACGGGGCTTCCCAGGGTCGCTGTCTGTGTGGGTAGTGGGTACACAGTGGATATGCAGGCTATTTGAACAGTTGATAACAGAGGTGATTGAACCTGCCTACTGGGAATCTATGGTTGTTTCTCCTCACTGGTTGCTCTAGTTGTTCTGAACAATGTTCCTCCAAACGAAAACATGTTTTGATTAGTCTGTTGTTTTCCAATGGTCAACTTTATTACCTGCATAAGAGGACTGTGGCTATTGGTTTATTGCAGACATGTTTTACAGATAAAGAGTTTATTTCCTAAACACTATATCCACCAATTTCTCACATTTGTGTTTTTTCATTCGAAATTATTGCTTATGGGTACCTTCACGTGTGTGTACAGTATTACTGTTCTCAGATTTTTAAAAACATTTAATAAATATTGATGTCACAAATGTATCTTTTGTACAGTTCTTTATCAAACATTTAGTTATTTGTTGCATTTGACTGGGTAAAACACAAGAGTACTACTTATTTCTCTGAGAGTGAAGCACATATATATTAGATTTTAAACAAATACATGTACATGTCTGTCATTGAACAACCCCATGCTATGATTAGATAGTGAAACAACACACCAATCTTTCATCATTTATTTAAATATGAAATCAAATTTACAATAAAATCAATAAAATCAAATGTACTAACATTTCTTTAAAAAATGGATATAGAGCGTTTTGGAATTTGCAACTATTCAAATGCTACTGAGAAGACATTATTGTACATAGAAAATACAAATTGAGGAATGGGTACACTCTTATCAGTAATTTATTTAGTTGGTATTCACTTAAATGAAGTGTCCTTACACGTTAGTGTGCTACTAGTATGTGTGTGTTCATACCAGTGTTTACATAGCTAGCCTAAAGATACTATGGCACTAGTGCTCTGCGAAGGCTTTGAGTGTTACAAAACACTGTGACTGTGCCGTTTACTCGTCTGTGAGCTGAGACAGGAACAGGCTTAGTGCCCTCCCCCCTCGTTCCCCCCACCCTCCCCCACACTCACCCCCTGGCCGCAGAATGGCCGGATCAACCTCGCTCTAATCTCCTTCGTTGGCCAGAGAAACAGTGTGCCCATTGTCAACATGCTGGCCTCATACCCCACAGGGCCTAACAAATTATTAACAAGGCAGAGCAGAGCACAGCAGAGGACAGCCAGCCAGCCCAGCCCAGCTAGGCAGCAGAATACTAAAATGTGCTACTGGACACGAGGCCATCTGTCTTGATCAGCTCCAGTGCCTAACATTGCATGGGGAAAGTGAGGATCCTGCTGTGCCAAGGCAGGGAGGCCATGTAACACCAACCCAGCTGTGCTGTAGAGTAGTATATGCCATGCAGTTAACATTACACTGCTCACATCTACTGACTACATCAACAACAGTATATCAAACCAGCCCAGCAGTAGAGACCAGCCTGTCCTTGACAAAAAAGCAAAACTGCCAAAAATGTCCCTGCCTCTTCGGCTTAAACACTTTGCCTTTTGCCTTGACTCAAAGGGTTAACATCCTTGCTTCCTGCCACACTCTTCTTCGTTGGTTCAACCTGTTCTTTTGCCTTTAAAGTATTTGTGTGTGTGTGTTGGAGTTTGTATATTGATCATATTTTATACTGTATAGCTGCAGTAAGTGTGTATGAATTTGCACATACTTGCACTTCTCATATGCAAATTCATGAAGCTAAATATACTTTTAATTTAGTATTACATGAATGCATACCCTTGCATGCACTCTTACATAGAGTTGGAAATATACGGGGACAGCTTGTTGTTTTAACTTGATGCTAAGCTGTAACCATACAAATTAACCAAATTCTTAAAATCCACTTTGCCTGAAAGTGTTACATCATGTCCACGACCTAGGACAAATCCTGTTTGCACTATAGTGGCTAACCTGCCGGTGAGGGAGAGGTTGCCCTTGGCGCTTACCTCACAAAACTGTTTGCATTCAAATCAGGGATATGTGTGTGACACGTGACCCCAGTGTTGGTGTTAAAAGAAAAACTATAGTCAATGTCCGAGACCCTAATTAGTATAATTAAACAATCCCCATCAAAATCCATCTGTTGTTTTGCATGGGTATCTGCGGTAGAAGGTGGTCAAGCTACAGCAGTGTTTGTCAGACCATGAGATATCCCCAAAATCTGTCTTCTCACGAAATGTCTGTAGAGTCCAAACGGTTTGGCTTCCAAACTAATATGACCACTCTATGGAAAGATAAGACTCTCATGAATACAATGGTGTTCACGACTGACTTCTCTGAAAAGTTGCATATCGCGGGGTGTACGCCACAGGGTGTTTTTGTGCTGGTCAAGGGCAGTCAAGTCTGGAGTGAACCAAGGACTATATCTGTTCTTAGTTCTACAGTTTTTGAAAGGGGCATGCTTATTTAAGATGGGGAGGAAAGCACTTTTAAAGAACAACCAGGCATCCTCTACTGACGGGATGAGGTCAATATTCTTTCAGGTTTCCATCAGATAGTATGACAGAACTCTGCAGGCTATCTCTACAGTAGATTGCAATTCCGCCCCCTTTAGCAGTTCTGTCTTGATGAAAAATGTTGTAATTCGGGATGGAAATCTCAGAAATTTCAGACACGGCTAAGACATCAGGGTTGGAGAAGTGTGCTAAAGCAGTGAATAAAGCAAACTTAGGGAGGAGGCTTCTGATGTTAACATGCATGAACCCAAGGCTTTTACGGTTACAGAAGTCAGCAAATGAGAGTGCCTGGGGACACACAAGGCCTAGGTTAACTTCTACATCACCAGAGGAACAAAGGAGGAGTAGGATGAGGGTACGGAAAAGGCTATAAGAACTGGTCGTCTGGTGCTTTGGGAACAGAGAATAAAAGGAGCAGATTTCTGGATGTGGTAGGATAGATTCAGGGCATAGTGTAGGGCTAGCTAACTAAGTTAGCAAACAGAAAAAATATTTGATTTCACCCCACTGTAACACACTGTATGTTAGCCAGAAATAATATGGGTTTCAGTAGATACACTAAAGTTAGCTAGCTAGAAAGGTGGCTTGCAGGAAAACTAACTTAGCTAGCCACCGTATTTGTCATCTGCCTTCTTGGTGCTGGCATCCATCGGCTGTAGCTGAGCTTATAGCTAAATCCAACTCTTTGTTTCAAATCCTCTTCGCTACATTTCGGTTGAAACGTGTGGTTGAATGTCACCATGTAGCTTAAAGAATGCTCCATTGTACAATTCGTGTTGATGAGAGAAATCACTTTAAGCCATTGTGGGAGGGATAGGACCCCATACGACTTGTAGTCTTTCAGAAATTGGAGGAAATGTGTCAGCTTGTATATTTAGCAATTCATCCGCTGATAGGAACATCGCTGAAAGACGTCCAATGGCTCTATCGAACAAGGACAACCCTGGGGGACTCTACATGCACCAAAACATATAGTGCGTACAGTGCGATCAGTATAACATAGAGCCTTCGGGAAATGACACAAAGCAGGATTGCATTTATTTCTAGATCTCGCACCCCATATCCCCACCCCCCATCAATACACCGGAAGACGTCATAGGGTGTATCATTCAGCACGCTAAGCCCAGACCTGCCTTTCTCACTGACCTAGAAATGCCTCGGACAGATTCCCCCAGGGTGAAATTCCCCTTTAAGTTTTGTTTTTGCGTATTTTACTTTCGGTCTTATACACCAACTTCAAACAGCTGAAAATATAATATTTGTGGTTATTGAAAATATATTTCACAGCGGTTTAGATGGTACAATGATTCTCTCTTGCTTGTTTTGTCACATAAACTGAAATTAGGCAAATTATTAGAATTTTAGCAACCAGGAAATGGTGGAGCCATTTCTGCATATTGAATGCCTGATTGTTGATACTGCATGTTGGCTGAGGTTATCAGTAGCTGTGCATACTTTGGGGACATTATGGACAAATGATGGGCAGAACTACTGTTCTTTTTACTGTAGGACATCTATGTGACCTGAATGATGCAACACACTTAATTACAGACTCCTTGCACAATCACACCCAGGACATGGGGACTTGTTTGTACCTGTTTGCCATTACATCTAATAGAAAATTAGTTTTTCAAGAGTACTTTTTAATTTCATGTTGACATGAAATGAAAATTATCTTTCTCAGAAGTGGAGAAGGTCAGAGAGGTGCAGCACTACCATAAAGCACTACCATATTCTATGTCACATCCCTGAAGCTGCCCATATTATGTGTGTATCATTCCAGTTTATTTGCATGCCCCATATATATTAAAGAGTTCTCAGATGTCATGTGTAAGCCTCTGGCCCCATGACTATACAGGAGGGCTATCTGGTCTCTTTATTAGTCACTGATATCCTCTTGTGGTTTCCAACCTGTTGCATCTGGTGGATCAAATCACATCAAATTGACTCATAGCTGTTAGGTGAACCAAGGACCATTGTGTCTCCAGGCAAAATAGATGGTGTTGATGGTGCTATTGGCCATCAAAGAGAGGAAAGAAGAGTCTTAGCATTCTACATTAGATACCTCATTTGATATATCAATCATGAGACTCGTGAAAAATGTTTTTAATCTTTAATTACTCTTTCAGATCTGTACGAATCATCCTCAAACAAAGCTACTGTACACAAGTTCCTCTGTGAGGTTTAACAGCAACAGGAGTGAACAGTTTTACAATGACATACATTGTTTAGATCATAGCCTTAAAGCCTTAGCAGGTAATGATTCCTAGAAAACCTCCTCCATGCGGACCTCACTTAGACTGAGGTATCCCTGTTTGTGAGCAGCTGGAAAAACATCCTGTGAGTGGGCGCCTGGTTCTCAACAGTACCAAATTGTTGTCGCCACAGGGCGAAGCCATAAGAAGTGGGGGAGCGAGTCAGTGAGTGAGCTGTGGAATTTTACCAGGTCAGCTTTGTGTAAGAGAAGAGGCAGGCTGACTGACTGGCAGAGAGGGAGAGGTAAGGAGGTACACTAACAGACATGCACAGAGAGGGTGCGAGAGACAGAGAGGTTGACAGGCAGGGTGAAGAGGGAGAGGTAGGGAGGTACACTAACAGACATGCACAGAGAGGGTGCAAGAGACAGAGAGGAGGGATGCAGGTTGACAGGCAGGGTGAAGAGGGAGAGGTAGGGAGGTACACTAACGGACATGCACAGAGAGGGTGCAAGAGACAGAGAGGTTGACAGGCAGGGTGAAGAGGGAGAGGTAGGGAGGTACACTAACAGACATGCACAGAGAGGGTGCGAGAGACAGAGAGGTTGGCAGGCAGGGTGAAGAGGGAGAGGTAGGGAGGTACACTAACAGACATGCACAGAGAGGGTGCGAGAGACAGAGAGGTTGACAGGCAGGGTGAAGAGGGAGAGGTAGGGAGGTACACTAACAGACATGCACAGAGAGGGTGCGAGAGACAGAGAGGAGGGATGCAGGTTGACAGGCAGGGTGAAGAGGTAGAGAAAGAGGCTGAACTGAAGAACTGATGAAAGTTGACATAGACGAAGTTTATGACTGCTCCTCATCAATGCAGCTTTGTATTTCTCCCTAATTCACCTCTTTTCTTTCTTTCCCTCTAACCTTTTCATTCTCTTCTTCCATCTCTCCCCCTTTGCTTCCCTCCTCTCCTCTTCTCGATCCACACATGAGTCAGTCAATGAGTCTGTCACTCAGCGGGTGATTTGACACTGGTTTATTAGAGCGAGGAGCTTCTTTCCCTCTGAGTCAGATAATTGCCTTCCTCTGAAGACAGACAGGACTTAGCATCTGCTGTGGAGAATAAAGGAGGTGGGGGTGTCTGTTTTTAGAAACAGCCCAGCCGGCACTGTCTGAACCTCAAGGTGTCTGTCTCTGTCCTCCCCAGCTCAGGTTGGGATCTGCCAGAACCGTAACCACACTCCCAGTTATTCCTGGGTAGTTTACCTGACGCCTCCCGCCGTCGCCGCACCGCCCCGTTATGCATCACAAAGCATGGCCATAACTTCCTTCATGCATCACACCTCCAACTCATTACATGCCTGGAGGCAGAGACTCAATTGCAATTATTTCTTAATCACCAGGTGAGCATTTAGAAACAACACAGACACACTTTATTAAGCTCCTGGTGATGAGTTAAATATCAAAGCTCTGTTTGACCATACATCTATTTTAGTCTTCTAAATGGTTGTTTCCACGTAATTTAAACCAGAAAAGGATACGTGAAGACATTGAATTAACACGGAAAACTGATTGGATTTGCAAAAAGGGAATGTCTTCTTTTCACCTTTAACCTAAATACACATGGTATGTGGTCAGTAAGACAATTGAAAAGTATATAGTAAAGTTTGATCAAAATCATTCCCATAGTTAGTCCATATAATCAATATAATGGTGATATGCATAATATAGTGTAGATTGTATCTTGTATGTGAGATATCCCCTTTGACACAACAGCCTCTCATCAATCTCAATGTTTGTTTTGACATATAACACGATAATTACAAACTCTACAGTCACATTCTCCCTCTCTGCAGGACAGAGAAGCAGTACCATTCACTGCATGCACTACTATCATTACCGTTATTATCAGTATAGCTATCTTATTCCCCTGTCCATTCAAACAGACAAGGATTTCCAGTGCCCACTGAGGAAATGGAGACAAAGACATATTTCTGCAGCTACATCCACTCTCATTAGGAACACTTGAGAGTGTATCACTATTTAAATTGTTTTTAGTGCTGTCAGCCCAAGGGCAACAGCAACAGCGTGGATGAAAGGAAAGAGAGGGGTAGAAAAAGGAGGTATGAAAGGTAACAGAAGATGGGAGGAAAAATATCTGGCAGAACAGGAAGAGGATACGTTAAAAAGGGTGAGACTGATATGGAGAGATCTGCTCTTTTAATTAGATTTAAAGTAAACATTTTCATGATAAAACACAGTTCATGAGTTAGTGTATTGGTGGTATGGGACAACCTAGTAAATTATGTAGCTTCCATACTCTTACAAATAAAGTTTAAAGTTGAACCAAATAAGGTTTGTCAGAGAAATGCCATAGGGGAACCATTTTAGGTTATCTGAAGAACCTTAAATGGAATGGTTCTTTGAACAGCCATATACAAATCCAGGTAGAAACAATAAAACTGAAATGTTTTGGCCCTCCAGGACCGGAATTGAATAGCCCTGTTGTAGGGTGTTGAGCCTTATATGCAGGGTGCCTATCGAGTGAATTTTAGAGTTACCAGTACCACCCATAACTGAGTTTGCTATTGACAGAGATATGGTTGTTGCATTCATTCATTTTCCAGTCCTGTGGACTTCCACCAAGTGAGATCCTAACTAAATTAAAATTGTATTATTTAAGACAATACAAGACATATTTTATGAGGCCTATATTTTGAGGGCCTAGTTTTAACCTAATACAGTGGCCTGAAACAAATAGGTTACAGCCCACATCAGACCCACACCAGAACTCCAAACTGCCTCTGGAAGCAACGTCAGCACAACAACTGTTTGTAGGAAGCTTCATGAAATGGGTTTCCATGGCCGAGCAGCCGTTCACAAGCATAAGATCACCATTCGCAATGCCAAGCGTCTGCTGGAGTAGTATAAAGCTAGCAACCATTGGTCTCTGGAGCAGTGGATAAGCGTCCTCTGTAGTGATGAATCACGTTTCACCATCTGGCAGTCCGACGGTCATATCTGGGTTTGTCGGATGCCATGAGAACGCTACCTGCCCGAATGCATAGTAAAGTTTGATTGACTCCATAGTAAAGTTTGATTGACTCCATTATTCCTCCATCAAACTGTAAAGTTTGATGGAGGAATAATAGTCTGGAGCAGTTTTTCATGGTTTGGACTAGGCCCCTTAGTTCCAGTGAAGGGAAATCTTAACGCTACAGCATACAATGACATTCTAGATGCTGTGTATCCAACTTGTGGCAACAGTTTGGGAAAGGCCCTTTCCTGTTTCAGCATGACACTGCCCACGTGCACAAAGTGATGTCCATACAGAAATGGTTTGTCGAGATCGGTGTGGAAGAACTTGACTGGCCTGTACAGAACCTTGAAATCAACCCCATCAAACACATTTTGGGATGAATTGGAATGCCAACTGCGAGCCAGGGCTAATCGCCCAACATCAGTGCCCGACCTCACTAATGCTCTTGTGGCTGAATGGAGGCAAGTCCCCACAGCGATGTTCCAACATCTAGTGGAAAGCCTCCCCAGAAGAGTGGAGGCTTTTAAAACAGCAAAAGGGGGACCAACTCCATATTAATGCCCATGATTTTGGAATGAGATGTTTGACGAGCAGGTGTCCATATACTTTTGGTTATGTAGTGTATTTAAACAGAATCAAACAAGATCCTATAAGAAACCAACAGTATCTTAGGGAGAAAAAAATAAAGATAACTGTGGTGAATAAAGTGGTGAACTGAAATCCATCTCACAACCTTCCCAGCGAGAATTGTTTTTTAAAGGAGGCCATAGAAAATAAACCAAAGAAACAGAATATCAACTATCCAGAACATTGTGGTTATGGAGTCATACCTGTAAAGGAACACACCACCACACTCACCTGAAGGCTTACACCTACAGAAGGATGACCTAACTACCCCTCAAATGACTCCACATATATGTGATTGTTTTGGCCCATGCACAAACCGTGAAAATTCAACAAACAGAGGCAGACAAAGCACAACCTTCCACTTCCACCTGCACAGCACCACAGCCATCTCCTAGCGCAATACAGCCCATTGCAGACATACATGAGGGACCTTTTGGAAAGTGTTGTGTTGTGAAATATGATGAAGACCTTTACCCTGGTATTATACAAGATGTTGATGCAGAGAGCTGAGCTCTAGTCAAGACCATGAGTCGTGTGGGAGCCAACTGATTATTTTGGCCAATGAGAGAGAACATTGTATGGTACCATCCAGAGAATGTGCTTGGGCTTGTCCCTGAGCCTCATCCAGCGACAAAACGCCATATAATGCATCGAAGGGATAGCAGTGGAAAAGGTGGAAAGTTTTAAGTTCCTCTGCATACACGTCACAGACAAACTGAAATGTCCACCACACAGACAGTGTGGTGAAGAAGGAGCAACAGTGCCTCATCAACCTCAGGACGCTGAAGAAATTTGGCTTGTCACCCAGAACCCTGACAAACCTTTACAGATGCAGAATCGAGAGCATCCTCTCGGGCTGTATCACAGCCTGGTACGGCAACTGCACCACCCTCAACCGCAAGGCTCTCCAGAGGGTGGTGCGGTCTGCACAACTTATCACCGGGGGCAAACTACCTGCCCTCCATGACACCTACAGCACCCGATGTCACAAGAAGGCCAAGAAGATCATCAAAGACAACAGCCACCCAAGACACTGCCTGTTCACACTGCTACCATCCAGAAGGCGAGGTCAGTACAGGTGCATCAAAGCAGGGACAGAGAGACTGAAAAACAGCTTCTTCCTCAAGGCCAGCAATCACTAACTCAGAGAGGCTGCTGCCTACAATGAGACCCAATCACTGGCCACTTTAATAAATGAATCACTAGTCACTTCAAAAAATGCAATTTTAAATAATGGCACTTTAATAATGTATACATATCTTACATTACTCATACCATATGTATATACTTGTATTTTACACCATCTATTGCACCTTGCCTATGCCGCTCGGCCATCGCTCATCCATATATTTACATGTACATATTCTCATTCACCCCTTTAGATTTGTGTGTATTTGGTAGCTGTTGGGAAATTGTTAGATTACCTGTTAGATATTACTTTACCGTCTTAACTAGAAGCACAAGCATTTCGCTACACTTTCATTAACATCTTCTAACCATGTGCACGTGACCAATAGGATTTGGTTTGATTTGATTTGATGGCACAGTCTTGGAGGAAATTTGCTCTCTCTTTAAGCAATAAAATGTATTAAGGGCAAACCTAATCTTGTGTGAGCACACACCTGTCTCATGAGTCTGAATCAATAGACCGCAGCAAGTGAACAATCATTTTTTACATGTATTTCTGCCTAAAGCATTGAATCCCAAAATGATTGAGGCATGTAACTTTGTTTTGGGGGTTTTAAATGGTGTGTTCTATATCTTCAATCAAATGAAACATGTCCACTGTGACATTCAAATGTTCAATGGTATTTTTTATCAGTTGTTTTACCTGATTTACCACAACGCTAAGTCATTACCATCACGCTACATTTTTTGGAGGAAAAGGTTTACAATTGATATTGATAAATTTAAATTGATATTGATGATTTTTTTCCCATTTGTGAACCATGTATGCTTGTTATTAGATAATTCCTAAAATAATGTTTAATATTGACATTTTGATGTGGTAAATACATGTTTCTGATATCATCAAGGCATATGTGGACATTTAGACATGACAATGAGGAATACTTAGCAACAAGAAAACTTCAAAATAGTAAAATAATATAAATAATAGTATTGTGAAATGTTATATAAAATACCGTAGGCACAGTTTCTGTCATTTCCTTTTCAACTAAAATAGCACATTTTATGACGTAGTGGTAATGACATTTCCCCTCGGGTATTTGGGGAAACCAATAAAAATCTGTATATTCTTAAATAGTACGGACTCCGCCACTATTAGATATTGCTTCCAGACAGAGTGAAGAAAATGTTCAGATAGATAAAAAGCAGTTTCAAGAGGTTTCATTTTCAATAACGTTCAACATCCAAAAGGGACCGTATTTGCAAAATGAACCATATTATTTACTTTTGAAGGAGGCACGCCAATGTTCTATGAGATTACTCAGACTGGTTGTACGGGCCTTGATAAAATACATGTATTGTTTCTGAACAGACATTAGCTTTAATAACTACATCTTTTGTAGGATTTTATTTACTCAAGTATATCCCTTGTTTTACAGAGGACGATGACTCAGCTCTTTAGACACGGAGCTTTTGCGGTACTATGGTAACCTTACAGGAAAATCCACATTGCAGTACTATACAGCAGGTGACAATAGCAGTCATCACCATTGTCATGCATTAGAAAATGTATTAGGTGATGACAGCATATGGCATTGGGATACAGAGGTCACTGTACTGTACAGAAGACCCTAACAGCCACAAGACAAACCCGTATGTTTAAAAGACGCAATGTCTGTAATAATAATAATTTGGGGGTGCTTATATTTGTTCTGTTAAACACAAGTATGTATTGGAAATGTGTTTCTTGCGTATCCTAACTTTCCCTGATACACCCTCAGGGAGTGGGGTTACATTCAGGGTCACCATTGTACAGCGCCCCTTGAGCAATTAGGGTTAAGGGCCTTGCTCAAGGGTACCGCAACATATTTTATCACCTTGTCTGCTCCAGTATTTGAACCATCAACCTGTCGGTTACTGGCCCAACACTCTAACTATCAGTGTGTGTTATCCAACCCCAGTGTAAACCCTGCAAGAGGCAGAGCACACCTGCAGGCCCTACATCTAGCTGTCTCCACACTTTGATGAGTGATACCTGTGTGCACTGGTTCCTCCTGACAAAGGTTTGCGTGTGAAGAGGCGGGCTGCTGCTAAAATAAGACGGAAGGTGTTCAGAGGCCTGCCTTAGCTTGCAAAACACCTGTATCTGACTCAGCCTGTACTAATCACACACCTCTAAACAGTACAGTTGACAACCACCCGCCTCAGAGAGAAAGAGAGAGGGAGGGACAGAGAGATATATACAGAGAGAAGGAATTGAATGGAAAGGAAAGAATGATAGACAAAATTAGAAAGAGGTAAGTACAGTGAAAAAAGGTTCTTTAAATGGTTCATCCTCAGCTGTTAAGGTTCCTTAGAGAACTTCTGCCCGGTAAAGAACCTTTTAATTAAGTGTGGGGTTCTTGATGTGGCATTTACGGTTCTTTAGAATTCGAAAAGGCTCTTGAAATGTATGGAAGCGCGCAGATGTGTCCCTTTCATACCACAACAGCAAATTGTCCAGTGTTAACTCTTGTTGATTTTTTTAGTGTAACATTTCAAGTGTAGATTCAAGGGTGAACACCTTAAGTAAATGGACACTGTAAATTGTTTAACCCTCGTGTGGTGTTCGGGTATGTGGGACCCATTTTCAATGTTTACAAAAAGAAAAGTGATACAATTCATATTTTTTTCAATCTGAGACTCATTGGCCTTGCTCATTTTCTGTGAAGAACATGTCAAATAACACATTTTCATGACATTCAGTTGAAGTCAGAAGTTTACATACACCTTAGCCAAATACATATAAACTCAGTTTTTCACAATTCCTGAACTTTAATCCTAATAAAAATTCCCTGTCAGTTAGCATCACCACTTTATTTTAAGAATGTGACATGTCAGAATAATAGTAGAGAGAATTATTTATTTCAGCTTTTATTTCTTTCATCACATTCCCAGTGGGTCAGAAGTTTACATACACTCAATTAGTATTTGGCAGCATTGCCTTTAAATTGTTTAACTTGGGTCAAATGTTTTGGGTAGCCTTCCACAAGCTTCCCACAATAAGTTGGGTGAATTTTGGCCCATTCCTCCTGACAGAGCTGGTGAAACTGAGTCAGGTTTGTAGGCCTCCTTTCTCACACACTTTTTTAGTTCTGCCCGCAAATGTATCAATAGGATTGAGGTCAGGGCTTTGTGATGGCCACTCAAATACCTTGACTTTGTTGTCCTTAAGCCATTTTGCCACAACTTTGGAAGTATGCTTGTGGTCATTGTACATTTGGAAGACCCATTTGCGACCAAACTTTAACTTCCTAACTGATGTCTTGAGACGTTGCTTCAATAGATCCACATAATTTTCCTACCTCATGATCCCATCTATTTTGTGAAGTGCACCAGTCCCTCCTGAAGCAAAGCACCCTCACAACATGATGCTGCCACCCCCGTGCTTCATGGTTGGGATGGTGTTCTTCGGCTTGCAAGCATGCCCCTTTTTCCTCCAAACATAACGATGGCCATTATGGCCAAACAGTTCTATTATTGTTTCATCAGACCAGAGGACATTTCTCCAAAAAGTACAATCTTTGTCCCCATGTGCAGTTGCAAGCCGTAGTCTGGCTTTGTTATGGCGGTTTTGGAGCAGTGGCTTCTTCCTTCGCTGCGCGGCCTTTCAGGTTATGTCGATATAGGACTTGTTTTACTGTGGATACTGATACTTTTGTACCGGTTTCCTCCAGCATCTTCACAAGGTGTCACGCCCTGACCTTAGAGAGCTTTTTAATGTTTCTATTTGGTTCGGTCAGGGTGTATTGTGGGGTGGGCATTCTAGGTTTCATTTTCTATGATTTTGTGTTTCTATGTTTTGGCCGGGTATGGTTCTCAATCAGGGACAGCTGTCTATCGTTGTCTCTGATTGGGAACCATACTTAGGTAGCCCTTTCCCTCCTTTCTGTGTGGGAGGTTGACTTTGTTTGTGACACATAGCCTTTAGCTTCACAGTTTGTTTTGTAGTGTTAATTGTTTTGCGTCTTTTCTAAATAAAATAATATGTACGCTCACCACACTGCACCTTGGTCCAGTTCTTTCAACAGCCGTGACACAAGGTCCTTTGCTGTTGTTCTGGGATTGATTTGCACTTTTCACACCAAAGTACGTTCAGCTCTAGGAGACAGAATACGTCTCTTTCCTGAGCGGTATGATGGCAGCGTAGTCCCATGGTGTTTATACTTGCGTACTATTGTTTGTACCAATGAACGTGGTACCTTCAGGTGTTTGGAAATTGCTCCCAAGGATGAACCAGACTTGTGGAGGTCTACAATTTTTTTTCTGAGGTATTGGCTGATTTCTTTTGATTTTCTCATAATGTCAAGCAGAGGCACTGAGTTTGAAGGTAGGCCTTGGAATACATCCACAGGTACACCTCCAATTGACTCAAATGATGTAAATTAGCCTATCAGAAGCTTCTAAAGCCATCTTTTTCTGGAATAACAATTCCAGTGGGTCAGAAGTTTAGATACACTAAGTTGACTGTGCCTAAACTTCTGACCCACTGGAATTGTGATAGTCAATTATAAGTGAAATCTGTCTAAACAATTGTTGGAAAAATTACTTGTGTCATGCACAAAGTAGATGTCCTAACCGACTTGCCAAAACTATAGTTGTTGACAAGAAATTTGTGGAGTTGTTGAAAAACAAGTTTTAATGACTCCAACCTAAGTGTATGTAAACGTTTGACTTCAACTGTATGTGGTGTTCGGGTCCACTGGACCCGAGGGTTATAAAAGTGTGGAAATGTGTGTAGGTGAAAACATAAAAAAAAAAAAAAAAGGTTTGCTGTGTACCTTCACTCGGTCTTTCTCCTCCTTGGGCCTGCTGTTTCAACAAAGTACCAAGAACCTGTCTGTGTGCTGCTTGTCTCCAGCTTTTCTCGCAGTCTTTACACTTTGTTTTGTGTGAAACTACACAATGTCTTGCGGAAAACTGCACAATGTTATTACAATACATTATTTTGATTCTATAATCTGTATTTTCCCCACACTCTACCCCAGCCAGGTGCAGGAGGAGAAAAATGGATGTCAAATATTTTTGAAATTGGGGGATAGGAGGGACGCCATGTGCGACTGACGTGTTTTCCGTTTGCTCCCGTGGTATTCTTAAAGTTTATGTGAATTTTGCAGCAGAACCGTATTTATTTTCGAATATTAATTTGGTGATCCCTTTCCGTAAAAATCAAGACTACTTTGCTCCCGAATGTCAGCATGTCGACCAAACATAAGGCCAAAAGCATGACTTTGGGGGGGGGCAGGTTGAATTGTTCAGTTCTAATGTTGTCATTCTGTCTTTTTAGTTTTTCTTCTGTACTTTTTCCAAACATCTTCCACCGTACATTATTACTCTGAGACAAGTTATTCTGGGGTTTTTGGGCACTCATTGCTTTTCCATTCTATACTCTAATGACAGGGTTGAATAACGGGAATGCCCAGAGGGGCCAAAATAATGAGATCAAGTACATTTAATGGAACAGCAAAGGGGTTAATAACCCGGTGAAGCGTAAGAGGGTGTTGACACACTTAAAGGGTTTGAATGCAAATATTGAATTTCTACAAGAGACTCCCTTGAGGACTGGTGAGCATTTTAGGATGCGTAAGGACTGGGTTGGTCAAGTGTTCCACTCGAACTTTCATGGTAAATCAAGAGGTGCTGCTATTCTGGTTGATAAAGCTACTCCCTTTATAGCTTCTGAGGTTATTGCTGATCCTAAGGGACGATACGTAATAGTAACCGGTGAACTGTTTTCTACCCCTCTTGTTTTGGCTAGTGTTTATGCTCCCAATTGGGATGACACAAGTTTCATTTCTTCCTTTCTGTCTGCTATTCCCAATTTAGATTCTCATTTGTTGAATTTAGGGGGGGATTTCAACTGTAAAATGTCCCCAGTACTTGACAAGTCCTCACAAACCCATCTAAATGTGCCCTACTTATTCAAACCTTTCTTCAGAAATATGCTATGTTTGAGGCCTGGTGTTTCCTACATCCTACAGATAGACAGTATTCCTTTTATTCTCATGTTCATCAAACATACTCCCGGATTGATTACTTATTTTTGGACAAAAAACTTCTACCTAATCTTTGGCAGTGTACTTACGAGAGTATTGTTATTTCTGACCATTCACCATTAGTACTTGAACTAGAGTTCCCCCAGCGACCTCCTATGTGTTATCAATGACGTCTCAACCCCATTTTACTCTCAGATAAGGAGTTTGTCAATTTAATTTCTTCTGAAATCACCTTATTCCTAGAAACTAATTCAACACCAGGTATGTCCTGCTCTACCATATGGGAGTCTCTCAAAGCATACCTACGTGGCCAAATTATTTCCTATACAGCCAACCAAAACAGAGTTCGCTCTCAGCGACTTCGGGACCTGAGCGAGTCCATAGCCACATTGGATGAGAAGTATGCTACGGATCCTTCCTCTGATCTGCATAAAAAGCGCCATCTACTCCAATCTGAATTTGATGAGCTTTCTACCAGGCAAGCTGAACAGTTACTCTTGCGAGCTCGATACAAAGTCTATGAACAAGGCGACAAGGCCAGTAAACTCCTTGCACATCAGATCCGTAAATCTGAGGCCTCACGTTTAATCCCACAAATAAGGACCCCGTCTGGTGCCACCACAGTTATACATAAAGAGATCACTGATCAATTCAAACAATTTTACTCTGTGCTATACACCTCTGAATCCCCTCAAGACCCTTTGCTGATTGATTCCTTCTTTAATGGCTTGAATATGCCTTCAATTGATACAGACTCCCATGACTGTCTTGAAGAAGAATTTATGCTTGAGGAGATTGCAACAGCAGTGTCCGCAATGAAAAGTGGTAAATCACCGGGTCCGGACGGTTTTCCAACCGAATTTTACAGGGCGTTTTCTGGTCTGCTTTGCCCATTCAGACCAGGACTATTTGCAGAGTGTCTTAATACTTCAAAGCTACCGCCTAGTCTTTATCAGGCTTCAATTTCATTACTATTAAAGAAAAACAAAGACCCCCTGGAATGTGGATCCTATCACCCAATCTCGCTTTTAAACTGTGATTACAAAATCCTAGCTAAGCTTTTAGCCATCCGTATGGAAGGCTTGCTGCACCAAGTAATACACTCTGACCAGACTGGCTTTGTGAGAAATAGGCATTTATTTTTCAATATTAGGCGCCTTATGAATATACTGTACTCCCCAGCGTCGGAGGACCCGGAGGTGGTGGTCTCACTTGATGCCGAAAAAGCGTTTGACTGCGTTGAGTGGGATTACCTAACAGCTGCCCTTTATAGATTTGGCTTTGGCCCCAAATTCATTGCGTGGATAAAGATTCTTTATTTTTCCCCCATGGCTTCGGTACGGACTAATAACTTGTCCTCTGACTATTTTCCCTTGCACCGCGGATCCAGACAGAGTTGTCCACTCTCCCCCTTGTAATTTGCTTTGGCAATCGAGCCTCTCGCCATTGCACTACGCTCTAATGATGCCATTCAAGGTATAATCAGAGCGGGCTGGGAGCAGAAAGTCTCACTATATGCTGATGACCTCCTTTTGTTTATCTCCAACCCTGATTCCTCATTGCCACGTGCCCCATCTGTTCTTAAAAAGTTTGGATCAATCTCAGGGTACAAGCTGAATCTAGGCAAGAGTGAGCTTTTTCCGGTAAACAAGGCTGCTTTAAAGTGCTCTTTCTATTTATTTTTTATTTTAATTTTAATGCATTGTAAACTTTATTTTTGTTCCAGTGGATGGTCGGTCTGTGGCCATGACTGTCTGTGAGTGGTTGCATTTCTCCACCCTTATCCCTTGACTGTTTACAGGAACAATGGTGAGGTGTTTGCTCTGTCCCTGTACAATAGATTGCCCTTTAACCTTTGTAGCCTTCTGCCTGGTGTGTTTAACTTGTCTAAAGTATGGTATCTTTAAAGCAATTTTTTTTTCTTCTAGTTGAGTATATTACTTGTATTGCTTTGTGTTGTCTTGTCTGTGTGTGTGTAAAACTTAATAAACAGAGTTAAAAAAAAAATATATATATATATTATTTTTTTTATTGAATGGTCTTCTTGCCAAAGGAATGAGCCACCCCGCATGGCTGCCAATGTTATAAGGATGCAACCAGGGCCGGCGCAGATGGCAGTTACAGGACATAAAGTCTTCTTTTGATCTGTTCATCCCAGACACCATCCAGGAAATCATTCTGGACTGCACTCATTTGGAGGGAAGGTGTGCATTTGAAGAGAGCTAGAAGGAGATGGACCATTTGCTCATTTGCATGCATACTTTGGGGTTCTTATCCTTGCTTGTGTTTTCAGATCCAATGGGGAATCCACAGAATCCCTGTGGGATGCAGAAACTGAAAGAGAACCTTTCCGTACAACAATGTCTCTGGAAAACGTTCACATTATTTCCAGGATTATCCGCTTCGATATTCGAGACACCAGACCAGCTTGGCGGCAGAGAGACAAGCTAGCTGCAATCAGGTCAGTGTGGGACAAGTGAGTGGACTACCTTCCCTGCTCCCTCCCTCCGGCACTCGACGTCGCCGGTCTACTAACCACCGATCCTGGCAACCCATATTGCATACACCTGCCAACCATCATTGTCCACACCTGCTCATAATTTTCTCCTTACTCCCCCTTCATTTAGCCCTCAGTGTTCTTCAGTCACTAGGTGTTATTGTTTTCTTTCACGTTATGTCCGCTCCTCATGTTTGTTCATTTTCTTTGGTTATTTATTAAAATCCCCTCCTGCACCTGTTTCCTGACTCTCTGTGTATACATTACGTTAAAGTAATTATTTCCTCATTACTACCTGCCCCTATGTGCTGAGCCCCATACAGGTCTGCTGGTAAAAGGCTGCAGTTGATTAGAAATTGAGTGGGTGAATCATGGAGTGGTGGTTGGTTGCCCAGCAGCATCCAGACCAGACTGAGTGGGATACACTGTATGTGAGGGCTACATTACTGTGGTCCTACCAGTGCTATGTGATATGTGTGTATGGAATATTAATGTGTGTGTGGGTCTCAACATACACAGTCATGTGACCGTTGTCTCACACTTTTCATTGGCTGCTGATATAGTCAGTGGGTGTGGCTTTTCCCAGCAGCTGTAATGATGTGATGCTCTCCCAGAAGTTTCCATCTCAGTAATCCTTGGAAATACATCTAGCCGATTGAGAAATTAACTATTGAGACTGTTCAAAGGTTATTTTGGGGTGAAAGAGCTTGCTTGTACTTTATGTCGTTTTTGGTGACTGGTGCTTGTAGCGTGAGGAAAAGTGCTTCTGAGTGTGTTATGTTGTGTATTTTATTAACGGGGAGGTTAGGGTGTATGGTGTGTGTTTTATGGATGTAAAGGGGAGTGTGTGGCGGGAATAGAGCGACAGGAAGCCTAGCAGTTAGAATGTTGGGCCAGTAAAAAAAGGTTGCTGTTTGAATCCCCAATCCAACAAGGTGAAAAATCTGTCAATGTGCACTTAATCCCTTTTCTCCAGGGTCGCTGGCTGACCATGGCCTTGACCCCACTCTCCGAGGGAGTTTCCGGTGGAGTTGGGATTTGCAAAAAACACATTTCCATTTCACGTGTATTAATACACAGTTTTGTCAAATGTGTGAAATAGGACAAACGTAAGCACCCACACAATTATTATTTATTATTCATTCGCGGAGTGTGTGGCAAGAAAAAAGTTGATGGTTGACATGCATAGAATAGTACTTGGGCTGTATGTGTGGGTGTGGCGGGGGAGTGTGAGTGTGAGGTTGGGCTATGTTATATTGAGAACATGTTGGGTGTATGTGTGACTGTGTGTTGGAGAGGGGTGTGCTAGAGTGTGTGTGGTGGGTGGGTTGTAGAGAGGGGTGTGCTACAGTGTGTGTGGTGGGTGGGTTGTAGAGAGGGGTGTGCTATAGTGTGTGTGGTGGGTGGGTTGTAGAGAGGGGTGTGCTAGAGTGTGTGTGGTGGGTGGGTTGTAGAGAGAGGTGTGCTAGAGTGTGTGGTGGGTGGGTTGTAGAGAGGGGTGTGTTAGAGTGTGTGTGGTGGGTGGGTTGTAGAGAGGGGGTAAAGTGGATAGTTGACTCCACTGGAATGCGGCACTGACTCAGTTTGTCTGTCAACCATGGCCGTGATCACTCTGTGGACTCATTCACACTCTGCGCCCCCCTATTGGGACTGTGGGGGACGGGGCAGGGGAATGACTGTTGCCTCATGTCGGATTTCCAGCAAGTTTCTTGGAATTTTAGGGAACAGCGCTCCAGGAAACCCTGGAACGCTGGGACACTGCCTTGTTTGGGTTATAGTCTAGTCTGGTCTCAGGACTCTGCATGAAACAAACCAATTCCTAGGTTACTGTGTGTCTCGTAAAATAGTTAAAGCCTCATTCAGTCTTAAAGTCTTCATTCTCAGTGCTGGTGGTTGGTAGTACTATGATATAAGTAGCTTTGTTCCAGAGATAAACACTCTGTCTTCTCTCAGTCCCTCGGCTGTCCCATCACCCACCATGGACAGACAGAGAGACCTGCTATGTGTCTCCCTCTACATGACCATTGGCCACCGGCCCGGCCCGCCCTGCCTCACTGCTGCTGGCCAGACTGAGAAAATCGTCTTTCAGCCAGGGATTACCTGGGTCTCCTCTCTCTCACTGGACTGTCACCACAACAAAACATGCTATCATGCAGAGGTTCTAATATACTCAGAGGAGCTTCAGACCCATACCAATCATTTGACAGACATTGACCTAGAGTCATGGCAATCTCTTAGACTCACTTAAGAATTACTTTAGTTATAATTGCATTCACGTATACCAATGCATTCAAATGTCAAAGCTATAAAAAGACCCCAAATCAACCATACAGCACGTTCTTGAAATCAACTCTGAAGGATCATTGTCAACCCTCAAGCACATGCTAATTTCTCATAGCACTTCTATTTCAAACTGCCAGGGACTGTGAAACAGCTTTCTAGAATTCCTCTAGACACTGTGCATTACTACTGCCGGCGCATGCCTAGGAAGTGTCAAGCAAATGAAATCACACAACTGACTACAGTGTATGGTAATATCTCTATTTCATACATAACCGGTGTGTGTGTGTGTGTGTGTGTGTGTGTGTGTGTGTGTGTGTGTGTGTGTGTGTGTGTGTGTGTGTGTGTGTGTGTGTGTGTGTGTGTGTGTGTGTGTGTGTGTGTGTGTGTGTGTGTGTGTGTGTGTGTGTGTGTGTGTGTGTGTGCATATCTGTCAGCATTGTGGAGCCTTCCTGCAATGCTTTGTACACTGACAGAATGCAGTTTGTGGCACACTCCACTTTGAAAAACACACACACAGTAACCCTGGGGCACAATGCCAGCCGGCAGATGGAATGTGACCTGATGACCTTTGCCTGTAGACTTCCACATGGAGCCCGTACATTGGGATGGTGTGCAGGGGGAGGGGAAGCCTGAATAGACATGGTGTCCAGTAACGGGAGACAATCTCTGTTTGTAAACTCTGACAATATGACACATGTAGAGAGATAACACTGGGGAAAGCATTGCACACTTACAAACACACACGCACGCACACATATACACACACACACACACACATGGACCCCCAGTGCACCCAAACATATGTATGTTCAAAATAAATGAGAGGGAAAGAGAGAGAGCATGGAGTGGGGAGGGGTTTGAAATCAGTGGGTACGTCTTGTGTTGTACAGCACTTAGTGAACCTCGCAGCCACACATTTTTCTGATTTCATAAATCCTGACTTACCTGTTTGACATTTGTAGTTTTTTTGTACACTTGCTCAGTTCAGTGAGAGGCTGTGCTTGATTCATTCATCCTTAGAAATAACTTCACCTACAAACCCCAAGGTGTTGGTGAAAGTGTGCAGGTAAATATGGCATAATGCGTCCATACATTCATTGACGGACTGTACAGTCACTTATGACAGTACACATGTGCAGACATTCATGCACACCCACAGACGCACACACACTCTGAGGTAAATATAAAGTCTATTGCATTATGTTGAATGCCTCCCATAACAGCTTGCAATGGGGTGTCCAAACTGTCACAAACTTCCGTTGCCTCAAATTAACTGCACAACGACAAGGTACTGGTGTTGTGTGCCTTTGATTTGAACTGTAAAGGATGATTTACATCATGAAATGATCTTATAGGTTTAGAGATCTGATATCTGCCCAGCCCATGAGGTGAGGTATGTATTTGTATGTGTTTTTATTCTATTGTATATGGAAAGGGGGGACTCTCCTATGTTGTCACAAACAGAAATAACTCTAGAAAGAGCTCTATTAGTGTAAACCTGTAGTGTAAATCCTTATTACTATACACAGACAGGGCATGGGTAAACCCCACCCTCTGTGCAGAGAGAAAGGACACTGACACATCTGACAGATCTGGTTCAACCAGTCACAGATGACAAGCCTTTGGATTTGCCCCAAGTACATATGACTCAAGGGTGTACCGTCTCTGAGTGTGAAATCACACTTATGAAACATTTGCATTTGTGACACAAGGTCAAAGACAATACTTGTTTACCTTCATTTGATGGATGACCTATTTTGATAGGCATAAGATGACAGGAATCCTTTACTGTGGATCAGGGTTATTAATTCAATTGATGGGATTTTTTTTGTGTGACATACAGTATCTAGGTTGTGTACCTGTTGGATATGGTTCTATCTGATTCTATACTTTCCCTGACTTATGTCCACTCACACTACTTAGATATCAGGTCCACAGTTGATACTAACCAGTGTTTTTTTTTCCTTCTACACAGCACCTGTTACACACATTGCATCCATATGAGAAAGGAGAGACTCAATCTGCGTGAGGCAACTGGTTACTGTCTCCAGAGCTCTGTCTGCGTGGTTGTCTGTGTCATACCTCTCCTGTTAAATCAACAGGTGCAGATCCTACCTGCGAGACAGACCGGCTGGTGCCATAGGTTCACTAAACAATCAGGAGGCAGCCATATATCCCTCCTGCATATCAAATAGCTAACAGAGCAGAGATGGGCCCGTTGTGCCAGGTCAAGGAAGAACAAACAACAGTGCCACTGCCCCTCCCTGGTCCCTCAGTCCCTGTCACGACAGGGCACAGAGACACCCAGTCTTCCTCCTCACAGTATAACGTTACCAATCCCATTCTCACAGCTCTCAGATTTAGTGAACATTATGTACTGATCTAATCTATACAATGCCCTCACTTGTCCCCCCCTTTGGCAAATCAGATCATGACTCTGTACTCCTGTTTCCTGTTTACGAACAAAAGCTCAAACAGGAAGTACCCATGATGTGCTCCATAGAGAAATGGTCCTCCGAGGCGGAGGGTCTGCTGCAGGACTGGAATATACTCCACCAATAGCATAGACGAGCTAATCACGTCCATCACCGGCTTCATCAGGAAATGCATCGCCGACGTTGTCCCCACAGTGAAGGTTCGATACTTCCCCAATCAAAAGCCCTGGATTAACACTGAGGTACGCGTTAAACTTAATGACAGAGCTACGGCACACAGGGCTCTCGAAGCCAACCTCGAAGCTACGGCTGACGACACGAAGTCCAGCTATGACCTCCGCAGTGCCGTCAAACAGGCAAAAGGACAATACAGGAACAAGGTGGAATCCTATTACACCAGATCCAACGCTCAACACATGTGACAGGGGTCCATTACGGATTATAAAGGAAGACCCAGCCCAATGATGCCTCTCTACCAGACAAACTCAATGCATGTTATGCACGCTTCGACAAAATAAAAGCTAATAATACCTAGAAAAGAATGCAAAACAACATACCAATAATCTAAAAGTTAAAAGAAAGGAACTAAGAAATATCAGAATGAGCAATGTCAGAGTCATATAATCGCTGCCAAAGGTGCTTCTACAAGTATTCACTCAGTGGTGTGAATACTTATGTAAATTTGATATTTCTGTATTTCTTTGCAATAAATTAGCAAAAACAAATGTAAAACATGTTTTCGCTGTGTAGAGAAATGTTTTGGATTTACTTTCTAAGGCACTGTATATATACTACACTGAACAGAAATATAAACGCAGAAAACCTTGGCAGATGGCTCAAGCTTTGAGGAAGCGTGCAACTGGCATGCTGACTGCAGGAATGTCCACCAGAGCTGTTTGTTCATTTCTCTACCATAAGCCGCCTCCAACATCATTTTAGAGAATTTGGCAGTACGTCCAACCGGCCTCACGAGAGCAGACTACGTGTAACCACGCCAGCCCAGGACTCCCACATCTGGCTTGTTCACCTGTGGGATCGTCTGAGGGGTGGTGGGGGGGGGTTCACTATATTTCAAGTATAAAAAACATTAGCCTTAACCTTCTTAATATTGAGTTATACCCCCTTTTGTCCTAAGAACAGCCAAAATTATTGATACACACAGTTCCTTTCACACTCAAACCGGTGAGCCTGACACCTACTACCATACCCCTTTCAAAGACACTTAAATCCTTTGTCTTGCCCATTCACCCTCTGAATGGCACACAAACCCAATCCATATCTCAATTGTCTCAAGGCTTAAAAATCCTTCTTTAACCTGTCTCCTCCCCTTCATCTACACTGATAAATGGTTTTAACACTTGACATCAATAAGATATCATAGCTTTCACCTGGATTCACCTGGTCAGTCTATGTCATGGAAAGAGCATGTTCATAATGTTTTGTGCACTCAGTGTATACTTGCATTCTCATGTTTTTTCAACATATATCATTTTTGTCATTATTTGTATTACAGTGCCTTGCGAAAGTATTCGGCCCCCTTGAACTTTGCGACCTTTTGCCACATTTCAGGCTTCAAACATAAAGATATAAAACTGTATTTTTTTGTGAAGAATCAACAACAAGTGGGACACAATCATGAAGTGGAATGACATTTATTGGATATTTCAAACTTTTTTAACAAATCAAAAACTGAAAAATTGGGCGTGCAAAATTATTCAGCCCCTTTACTTTCAGTGCAGCAAACTCTCTCCAGAAGTTCAGTGAGGATCTCTGAATGATCCAATGTTGACCTAAATGACTAATTATGATAAATACAATCCACCTGTGTGTAATCAAGTCTCCATATAAATGCACCTGCACTGTGATCGTCTCAGAGGTCCGTTAAAAGCGCAGAGAGCATCATGAAGAACAAGGAACACACCAGGCAGGTCCGAGATACTGTTGTGAAGAAGTTTAAAGCCGGATTTGGATACAAAAAGATTTCTCAAGCTTTAAACATCCCAAGGAGCACTGTGCAAGCGATAATATTGAAATGGAAGGAGAATCACACCACTGCAAATCTACCAAGACCTGGCCGTCCCTCTAAACTTTCAGCTCATACAAGGAGAAGACTGATCAGAGATGCAGCCAAGAGGCCCATGATCACTCTGGATGAACTGCAGAGATCTACAGCTGAGGTGGGAGACTCTGTCCATAGGACAACAATCAGTGGTATATTGCACAAATCTGGCCTTTATGGAAGAGTGGCAAGAAGAAAGCCATTTCTTAAAGATATCCATAAAAAGTGTCGGTTAAAGTTTGCCACAAGCCACCTGGGAGACACACCAAACATGTGGAAGAAGGTGCTCTGGTCAGATGAAACCAAAATTGAACTTTTTGGCAACAATGCAAAACGTTATGTTTGGCGTAAAAGCTACACAGCTCATCACCCTGAACACACCATACCCACTGTCAAACATGGTGGTGGCAGCATCATGGTTTGGGCCTGCTTTTCTTCAGCAGGGACAGGGAAGATGGTTAAAAATTGATGGGAAGATGGATGGAGCCAAATACAGGACCATTCTGGAAGAAAACCTGATGGAGTCTGCAAAAGACCTGAGACTGGGACGGAGATTTGTCTTCCAACAAGACAATGATCCAAAACATAAAGCAAAATCTACAATGGAATGGTTCAAAAATAAACATATCCAGGTGTTAGAATGGCCAAGTCAAAGTCCAGACCTGAATCCAATCGAGAATCTGTGGAAAGAACTGAAAACTGCTGTTCACAAATGCTCTCCATCCAACCTCACTGAGCTCGAGCTGTTTTGCAAGGAGGAATGGGAAAAAATGTCAGTCTCTCGATGTGCAAAACTGATAGAGACATACCCCAAGCGACTTACAGCTGTAATCGCAGCAAAAGGTGGCGCTACAAAGTATTAACTTAAGGGGGCTGAATAATTTTGCACGCCCAATTTTTCAGTTTTTGATTTGTTAAAAAAGTTTGAAATATCCAATAAATGTCGTTCCACTTCATGATTGTGTCCCACTTGTTGTTGATTCTTCACAAAAAAATACAGTTTTATATCTTTATGTTTGAAGCCTGAAATGTGGCAAAAGGTCGCAAAGTTCAAGGGGGCCGAATACTTTCGCAAGGCACTGTATATTTTCTATTATTAGCAATATCATTATTACTATCACTGCATTGTTGGGAAAGGGCTCTCGAGCTAAGAATTCCACTTGACTGCTTTACACCTGTCGTATCCTGGGCACATGGTGAATAAACATTGAAACTTGAAACTTGGAAGGGTTTACCCAAGACACAGCAGGGAAAAATGTGCTGCTCTCCGGTGCTGCAAATCTGTTGATGCATACAGAACTTTGGCTTTCAATCTGATCAGTACCCTAGCTACACATCCACCTGGAGATTTGGTATTATGGAAGCAATGAATATGGTCCTGGCATGGATGCTTGCAAAAAGGACAAATGTATGAATGTGTAAAGGTTCTACAAATGCACAGAAAATAATGCTGACTAGGGCAAATACCATAAGACATGTCTTTTGTTGGGCCCCATTCAGGGTTGTTATGGGGGGGACGGGATGTACATATAAAAGATCCTGCACAGAACAAGCCGAGCTCAACTCTTCCCCTGCTTCATCTATTCAGGTCAACTATTGAGGGATGACTCTACTGTATCACTAGGGCAACACGTCAAACAAACAATGTGTGGGATTGTATGTGGATGAAACCCTACACCCAACAAAATTGAATGCCTCCCCACAAAATATACTGAGATCTGAAGTCATCACAGCAGACCAGAGTCATTAGTAGACTCTAACGTAAGTCCTGTTCCTTAGAACCAACCAAGCGTGTGGGTAGAATGGGTTTCTGGGATAATGACTGTTGAGGTTTTCTCCATGTTTACCAGAATGGTGAGCTCTGTAAACATAGGATGTGACACAGCATTATTCTCCCAAGGCTTTGTTTTCTCATCCTTGGCTCATTGATGGCCCACACAGCCCAGGGAGGAGGAGGAGGAGAGCTGTGGAGAGGTTTGGTTGAGTTTGCTGCATACTGTTTATCTATTCCCAGGCCTTTGGGAGGATTAATGACTGATTCCGTTGATTTTCTTAGTCCAGGGGACATCACAATTCTGTGATTTACGGCCTTATAATCTCTCTGAAACATACAAAATATTATATAATAGGCTATGTTGCTACACTGTTACGCATTTTTGGGATTCAACATACAATTGTAAGGTAACCAGCTGCAATAGGATTGTGAGTTTGCTCAACATTTGGGCATATAGCTGAACCAACAAACATTCCCATGTTGATTTGTATGTTCACTCAATTTAGAATTGTTTTGCATATTTCCCAGTCTAAAATGTATCTCTTTGAGACAATACATTACATATATCATAATGTCACGCCCTGATCTTAGAGAGCCGTTTTATTTCTCTATTTGGTTAGGTCAGGGTGTGATGTGGGGTGGGCATTCTATGTTTTGTTTTCTATGTTTCTTTATTTCTATGTTTTGGCCGGGTATGGTGCTCAATCAGGGACAGCTGTCTATCGTTGTCTCTGATTGGGACTCATACTTAGTGTGACGACCCTCCCACTCTGTCTGCCGTATTCTCTCTTTGTTCTTGTTTCCTTATTAGGATGCCGGTGGGCGGAGTTGGGAGGGTCATCAGCTACATGGGAAACACCTGGGCCAGGTGTGTCCCAGGATAGATAGACCTCTTCCACATTCATGGAGGAGACTCTCTCCATGCAGACACCTTTCTAGATTTTGTTGTGTTTCTTGGTGGCCGTTTGTTTGCTTTGGCACATTTCAACACCCTGCACTCTCACATTCATGCATGCAAAACACTCACTTACACGATAGATTACACACACCATTGTATATTATACTTAGTTACTTATTTAATAAATATATATTTTGTTACTCCTTATCTCCACGTTGTCTCCCTTTTGTTACGGGCTTTGAGCCGGTTCGTGACACGTAGGTAGCCCTTTTTCCCTCCTTCAGCGTGGGTAGTTATCTTTGTTAGTGGCACTATAGCCCTGTGAGCTTCATGGTTGTTTGTTCGTTTCTTGTTTTGTTGGCGACATTTTAAATAAAAACAGAAATGTACGCTAACCACGCTGCGCTTTGGTCCACTTCTTACAACGCTTGTGACAGAACTATCCACCACAAAAGGACCAAACAGCATGGTAAGGGGGACTCATGGACTTGGGAGGAAATCCTGGACGGTAAAGGACCCTGGAGCCAGGCTGGGGCATATCGCCGTCCCAAGGAGGAGCTGGAGGCAGCAAAGGCGAAATGGCGACGCTACGAGGAGTTGGCTCAACGAGGCGTGCACGAGAGGCACACGGGGAGATTGGCGGAGTCGGGTTATAGACCTGAGCCAACTCTCTGTGCTTACCGTGGCGAGCGTCGTACTGGTCAGGCACCGTGTTATGCGGTGGAGCGCACGGTGTCTCCAGTTTGCGTTCAAAGCCCGGTGCGCTACCTTCCAGCTCCCCGAATCGGCCGGGCTAGAGTGGGCATCCAGCGCATCTGGCCGCCAGTACGTCTCTACGGCCCAGGATATCCTGTGCCGGCTCTGCGCACTGTGTCTCCGGTGCGTCTGTACAGCCCAGTGCGTCCTGCACCCCGCACGTGCCGGGCCAAAGTAACCATCTAGCCAGGACGGGTTGTGCAGGCTCTAAGCTCGAGGCCTCCAGTGCGCCTCCACGGCCCAGTGTATCCTGTGTCCACTCCCAGAACCAGGCCTCCTGTTTGTCTTCCCAGCCTGTTGAGTCCTGTACCTGCTCCCAGAGCCAGGCCTCCAGTGATGATCCATGGCAAGAAGCCTCCGGTGATGATCCATGGCACGAAGCCTCCAGTCATGATCCATGGCACGAAGCCTCCAGCGACGGCCTCCAGTCCGGAGCCTCCAGTCCGGAGCCTCCAGCGACGGCCTCCAGTCCGGAGCCTCCAGCGACGGCCTCCAGTCCGGAGCCTCCAGTGACGGCCTCCAGCGACGGCCTCCAGTCCGGGGCCTGCAGCGAGGGTACCCAGTCCGGGGCCCGCAGCGAGGGTCCCCAGTCCGGGGTCGGCGGCAAGGGCCCCCAGTCCGGGGTCGGCGGCGAGGGCCCCCACACCAGAGGCGCTACCAAAGTGAGGTGAACCAGAGGTGGAGCGGGGTCTACGTCCCGCACCAGAGCTACCACCTCAGATAGATGCCCCCCCCAGACCCTCCCCTATAGGTTTAGGTTTTGCAGCCGGAATTCGCACCTTGGGGGGGGCTACTGTCACGCCCTGACCTTAGAGACGTTTTATTTCTCTATTTGGTTAGGTCAGGGGGTGATGTGGGGTGGACATTCTATCTTATGTTTTCTATGTTTCTTTATTTCTATGTTTTGGCCGGGTATGGTGCTCAATCAGGGACAGCTGTCTATTGTTGTCTCTGATTGGGAATCATACTTAGGTAGTCCTTTTCGCTCCTTCAGCGTGGGTAGTTATCTTTGTTAGTGGCACTATAGCCCTGTGAGCTTCACGGTTGTTTTTTCGTTGTTTTGTTGGCGACATTTTAAATAAAAATAAATGTACGCTCACCACGCTGCACTTTGGTTCTCTTCTTTCGACGGCCGTGACACATAAGGCCTTTCTTTGAGGGCCTAGTGACACCCTAAAGCAGTGGTATGAAACTCCTGGTTTACAGGCCACATCAAGCCTACAAGTCACATTATGCTGGCTTGCAAAGTGATATGTAATTCCTATTGGAATCCAGCCAGAGTGAGGATATCCAACTATTTGAACTTTTAATCACCCGCAACCTACATTGAGAATGACTGCTGTGGTAGGAAAGACTGATTATTGCGAATACCTAAATTATGTAACTTGAACAGCCATCTCAGTAACTGCAAAAAAAACTACTAACAGATAATTTTTTTTGTAGCGTAAGATTAATCAACCAATCAATGTACATGCAAAAACACAGGTATTGAACGAAACAATTCTAAAAATCAATCTGTAATAACGCATGCTGGAAAATGTGATAATGACGATGTGGTTTTGAGCAAACATTACTTTTTGAATCCTTTTGAAGTCCACTCAACTCACATAACGCTGACTTCCACGGATGGTGAATTTTCAGCTATATCAGGTCCATCTGTCATGGACTTTATTTTGCCCAAAATTGTCTTCCCAAAAACTGGCCTGTATTAAGTCTGTCCGTTTTGGTCCAAATATAGCTGAAGATCAGCTTGTACTCATTGAAATGCATATGAGATACTATATGCAATATTGGATAATTGTATTTGTGTAACTCCTAAACTTAACCCTATCCCCTAACCCACATTTTTTACATATCATAAATCTGCAGATTCATAACATTGTTTTTGTTTGTACCTTTATTTATCCAGGCAAGTCAGTTAAGAACAAATTCTCATTTTCAATGAGAGCCTAGGAACAGTGGGTTAACTCCCTTGTTCAGGGTCAGAACAACAGATTTTTACCTAGTCAGCTCAGGGATTTGATCTTGCAACCTTTCGGTTACTAGTCCAACGCTCTAACCACTATGGTACTTGCCGCCCCATATTGTACGTTTTCAAATTCTTAACATATAATACGAATTGTAATTCGTAACATATCATACAAAATTGGTGATGGACATTTACAAATTAATAGATACCGTAAGAAACATAACTTAAAATAAATGGGGTATCTCGGATTTACGTAAAGAACAATACTAAATGCTCTGAGACCAGGTTGCAGTGAGGCACACTCCGCCAGCACTCCACCTCCCACTCCTCGCCAATCACAAAAAAAAGTATTATGTTCAGAAATATTAATCAATTTCTGCCAGTAGTTGACTCATAGTCACATAGTGAGACCTGCAATTAGTCAAACCAGGAGTAACTCGATGACAACTGAGTATTCCATGAACCGAGTGTGTTCTTACTCTGTGCGTCGTTCTGCTGCTTCCATAGCCAGAGGAGATTTCATCTTGTCCCATCAGTAAATACACTGGAGTCTTCCCCGGTGATGAGAAGGGAACCTATTGGTGTCACATGTACTAAGTATGAGACTGCAGTATAGCATGAGACCACATCTAAGGTCATATTTACACTATGATAGATTCTCTAGAGGTTTTGAGAAAATACCATCAGCTAGACCTTTTAATGTAGTGTAAACTTGTGAAATGCTCACGTCTCCTACGCCACCTCCAGAGGTCACGGGTGAGACTGCAGTCAGATGTATTGTCTCTTTAAGAGAAATGCTCCTACCGTAAAAATCCTAATAGCAGAAATATTTTTTAAACGGCTGAAATGTATTCCTTATATTTAAGACTTATTTAATTCAGTTGTTACCTAAAATTGCTGTAACAACCTGTTACATCTTGAAATTCTGAATCTAATATGAGACTACAGACTGGGCATTGGCCATTGAACCTGGGGCGTCATCAATAGGCCTTATCTGGTTGTCCATACGGGAGCTGAGTGGTTATCAGGCCTGCTGGGTGGGAGGTAACAGGATGTTCTAAGACACTGAGGGATTGTAAACACACGGGAGACACAGAGGTAAACAACTAGAAAGTGGAAGCTACTGTACAGGCGGAAACAAACCCAGAAGAATAGGAGTTATTGTAAACTCTTTGGACACAGAGGAAACAACAATGAGGGATTTAAACTCACTGGGGACAGAGAGGGGCCAAAACAGAAACATGAGCATTAGATATTAGGGGGCAGTGGGAGGGTGGAAGCACATTTGGAACAATGTGAATAGTAGGGACACAGCTTTTGTTCTTTGTAAGTGTGAATGGATAATGGGGAGATGCACAACATTGGTGTTGTGAGGAAAATGTGTTTGAGAGACAGTGCAGGTCTAAGTACCTTGTTTCTCTTCCTGTAGGTTAGTGTGATTTCATTGGAAATAGAATGAAACTTGAAGTGAAAACCAACTTGAATGTGGATGACTGTCAGTACTTAATGTACACTACCGTTCAAAAGATTGGGGTCACTTAGAAATGTCCTTGTTTTTGAAAGAATAGCCCGTTTCTGGTCCATTAAAATAACATCAAATTGATCAAAAATACAGTATAGACATTGTTAATGTTGTAAATGACTATTGTAACTGGAAACGGTATATTTGTTATGGAATATCTACATAGGCATACAAAGGCCCATTATTAGCCACCATCACTCCTGTGTTCCAATGGCACATTGTGTTAGCTAATTCAAGTTTATCATTTTAAAAGCATAATTGATCATTAGAAAACCCTTTTGCAATTATGTTAGCACATAATTGAGTATCTGGAGCATCAGCATTTGTGGGTTTGATTACAGGCTCAAAATGGCCAGAAACAAATAACTTTCTTCTGAAACTCATCAGTCTATTCTTGTTCTGAGAAATGAAGGCTAATCCATACGAGAAATTGCCAAGAAACTGAAGATCTCGTACAACGCTGTGTACTACTCCCTTCACAGAACATCCCAAACTGGCTCTAACCAGAATAAAAAGAGGAGTGGGAGGCCCTGGTGCACAACTGAGCAAGAGGACAAGTACATTAAAGTGTCTAGTTTGAGAAACAGACGCCTCCCAAGTCCTCAACTGGCAGCTTCATTAAATAGTACCTGAAAAACACCAGTGTCAACAGTGAAGAGGCATCGCCGGGATTCTGGCCTTCTAGGCAGAGTTCCTCTGTCCAGTGTCTGTGTTCTTTTGCCCATCTTAATCTTTTATTTTTATTGGTCAGTCTGAGATATGGCTTTTTCTTTGCAACTCTGCCTAGACGGCCAGCATCCCATAGTCACCTTCTAAAGAAGGACAGTTTTATTGCTTCTTCAATCAGAACAACAGTTTTTAGCTGTGCTAACATAATTGCATAATGATCAATTAGCCTTTGAAAATGATCAACTTGAATTAGCTAACACAACGTGCCATTGGAACACAGGAGTGATGGTTGCTGATAACGGGCCTCTGTACATTTATGTAGATATTCCATTTTAAAAAATCAGTCCTTTAGTTATTTACAACATTAACAATGTCTACACTGTATTTCTGATCAATTTAATGTTATTTTAATGGACAAAAAATGGGGACATTTCTAAGTGACGCCAAACTTTTGAACGGTAGTGTAGGTGTGGATTCTCACTGTCTAAGAAAGTAAATGACACAAAGCAGGTTTACTGGCCAGTTTACATGGCGTGCTCTTTGAAGAAAGAGGCTGTCACACTGCTCTAGACAGTGTTGGATAATGTTTAGCAGGGAATGGCCCTGTTATGTAATGTGAATATGACAGACTGTGGAAACAGAGGGAACTTCAATAACAAGCTAGCACACAGTGTGCTAGATGCTGAGGTCATGCAAACAACCACCTCTGACATAAGCAATTATATACTGTATTTACAGTACAGAATAGTCCCAACGAGTGGTGTAAAGTAACTAAGTAAAAATAATTTGAAGTACTTAAGTCGTTTTGGGGGGGTATCTGTACTTAACTATTTATTTTTTTGACTACTTTTACTTTTACTCCACTACAATGCTAAAGGAAATATATACTTTTTACACCCATACATTTTCTCTGACACCCAAAAGTATCTTGTTACATTTCGAATGCTTGCTATGAGAGGAAAATGGTTCAATTCACGCACTTAAAGAGAACACGTGGTCATCACTACTGACTCTGATCTGACAGACTCTTTTTCCACCACTATGCCATAAATCAATATACAAGTGCAATGTATGGAAGGCCAAGCACAGGACTTAACAATCATTATTGGTGCCTGGCAGCTTAATGTTACACCCATAACCAAGTGACATCCATGACCCTATGCTCTGACTGTATTCTCCATGGTCACCTCCATGTTGATCTTACAGTAGTTTTGGCTAGCATTACAGAATGGCTGGTTTCAGAGTGGGACCTGGGGTATGTGTTTGGAGCGTGTAAACTGAGGGATCTGAGGCTTAGGCAGAGCTGTGTCTCTAGGCTGGCCAGTGTTTCCCTGCCCTAGTCTTGTGTGCCAGGCAGCCAAGCTATGAGTCAGACCCTCTGTGGTCAGTGTGGGAGGCTGCTCTCCTTGTTTCACCCCAGTGACTAGTCTCCTCTCCCCATTCCTTCCTTCTCTCTATCTATCTTTCCTTCTTTCTCTTTATCTCCCTTTTCACTCTGAATCACCAGGGCAGTCAACCTCTGCTTGGCCACATAATGTAACTACCACCACACACTGAACCTGCTTTGATTAATTATTTGCTAATATTACTGTACAATACTACACCACTGGAGGAAGATGACATCGTACTGTTTTCCCTTGTCTTATAAGGAGCCTCTACATCACAGGGAGGACCCGTGTGCCGGTGCCCACGGGAGGGAGGGCCCTATTTATTAGGCTGTGTGAGGTGTTAGGCACTGGTCAGCACGTCTCTGATAATCCTTTCTCATCCCTATCTATCTCCACTGAGCCTGCCGACCTCCCTCTGTTGGGAAACACAGTGTTACTTGGTTGCCCAGGGTGACAGGACAAGACCTGGACTAGGAAAACATGACTACACTAGTTTCATGTCTCTTCAAGGACCTGTTTTCTCTCCCAGTGTGTTTTAACAATATGCTGACATGCTTCTACAAAGTGCTCTGTCTCTCTCGGGGTTGTCCATCCTGTGCTGTCGCTGTTTGTACAGTAGTATCCCGCTGCCTCTCACACACTACTCTCTTAACACTTAGCAGGATGCTATGTCTCCTTCCCACTGACACAACCCCAAAGCAGTGTTCATTTCGTCAACAATAACTAAGAAAAATATTATTCAATGTCCACATTTTCCTGACGATAATGAGGCGAGATGCCCTGAAAGAACAATAACTATTACAAATTACTTTTAAGTTCAGTTGACGAAAATGTAACGGAACAAGAATTCCACGTGAGACTAATGGACATTCAATTTGACATGAAGCTTCTTTTCATCTGTTGTGTCAAATGATAAGCATGCATGCCTTTGCAGAATATTTAATGCAATCGTCTCATTGGCCGATAAAGTCTTTCAGTAGCGCTTGCTGCTTGAGCAGAGCCAGATCTATACACACACAGCTCCCGGGCGGTCTCTTCAATCACTCTCTCTTTTGAACTGATGTGCAGCCAAAACACTTCAATTGTAAATTGCCTAAATTAGAAACAATAATGTCTTGATAATCTTTGCTTTCATATAAGATATTTTAACTCCGATCACATCAGAAGTTTATTCATCTGGGTTGCTTCTCTCGCGTTCCCGCAAATGCCAGTTGCATTTGCTTTTTTCCGATTGGGAAAACTAATGCTAGGCTATTTGCTGAATTGTAGGAGTACAGAAATACTTCTGGCATGATGGGGATGATGGGGAGAAAATCAAAGCTGTAAATTGTTTAACCTGTACCTAAGGCTATAGCCTATAATGGTTTATTATGGCTGGCATTGGTTACAATCTGCCACAGAAGCAATGTTGCAAACTTATATGAGGAGAAAGTAGGCCTAGATGGACAAGACTATCTGAATGTGCACATGATGGAAGTTAGAGGTACATTATTTATTAGAGAAAAAAATGCACAGACTATTATGTGACTAAAATGACTGTGACTCAAACTAGACTTAAAGTATCCAGCGTTTTAGTGGACTGATAATAGCAGAAAAATGACTAAAACTAAGACTAACACTAAATCTGAAATCGCTGCCAAAATGAACACTGCCCAAGAGCAGGGAACACAGAAAGCTGAATGAAGTGGAGCGGTTGTTCCTTCTCTGGGCTGGGCGCTCCGGGCAGGGTGCTTCCTGTCCTGATAGAGGAAGTGAGAGGAGGAAGAAATAGCCGTGAAAGGCGTTGTTGGAAACGGGAGGAATAGCTGGGCACTTGGACCGCTTTCAATGGCTTATAATCTTATCTGAGCGTTGTGGTATGCTTCCACTAGTACAACACATCAGAGTTTGGTGCCTCTTGGCTTCCCTACCCACCTCTAGCAATGCGGCTAATGAGATAGAAATGTTGAATAGTTTAAGAAATAGGAAAATACTGAGTAACGTAAGTCCCCTATCAAACTTTCTAACACACACAACTTTGTATTCTGCCTCTAAATCTATAAACAGACAGGTTTTCATAGTGTTCCAAGTGGAATTTCAAATGAGTTTGGGTCAGAGCTGTAATTAATATGGCCTTGATGATATCCTGCTGGTGGGAACATTTTATGTGCAGATTTCAAAAGGATTCAAATGAACTGGGAAGACCTCAAAATACATGTTTTAGAGTGTACAGTACAGTACAGTACAGTATGTTTGTGTTTTATGGAAAATGTCTGTTTTATCAGAAAGCTTTATGAACATTCTTTATGCATCCGAAATGCCTGTTTGGGTATTTTGATGTGCACTTTGAGTCAGTAATGATAGATAGACTGTGGGTGTCTCTATCTTTGTCTCTCCCTCCCACTGTCATGGTAAGACGTCCATGAAATAATCCTTGACATCATTATTTATGGTATATACAGACAGTACTGTATTGTACAGTACCATCATTCAAGATGGTTACCTGTCTCTTCTACAAACAATCTAAGAAAAAAGTTTGGATGGGTCCTGCCTGCCTGTCTGTCGTTGTCTCTTCCACTTCCTCTCTCTCTTTAAGGTGATGGTAGTCACATAGAACAGCTTTTTCCCACAGGCACACTCTATCTCTGTCGGTGCTATTTGTAAACATGACCTCCTCTTTCTCTGGATCTCTGGATGTGACTCCCTGGCTCCTTGGCCCTGGCTCCTTGGCCCTGGCCCCTTGGCCCTGGCTCCCTGGCCCTGGCTCCTTGGCCCTGGCTCCTTGGCCCTGGCTCCCTGGCCCTGGCTCCTTGGCCCTGGCTCTTTGGCCCTGGCTCCCTGGCCCTGGCTCCTTGGCCCTGGCTCCCTGCCCCTGGCTCCTTGGCCCTGGCTCCCTGGCCCTGGCTCCTTGGCCCTAGCTCCCTGCCCCTGGCTCCTTGGCCCTGGCTCCCTGGCCCTGGCTCCTGGCTCCCTGGTCCTGGCTCCTTGGCCCTGGCCCTGGCTCCTTGGCCCTGGCTCCTTGGCCCTGGCCCTGGCTCCTTGGCCCTGGCTCCTTGGCCCTGGCTCCCTGGCCCTGGCTCCTTGGCCCTGGCTCCTGGCTCCCTGCCCCTGGCTCCTTGGCCCTGGCTCCCTGGCCCTGGCTCCTTGGCCCTGGCTCCCTGGCCCTGGCTCCTTGGCCCTGGCTCCTTGGCCCTGGCTCCTTGGCCCTGGCTCCCTGGCCCTGGCTCCTTGGCCCTGGCTCCTTGGCCCTGGCTCCCTGGCCCTGGCTCCTTGGCCCTGGCTCCTTGGCTCTGGCTTTGGGATTATAATTGGACTTGGGATCATAAAGTGAATTTAGGAAGTTGATCTTGTCAGGACAGTTGTGGTTATCCTGTTGAACTTTGCGGGACTCTTTGTTGGACTGTTACATTTTTCATCTACACTATACTAATTTCTTCCTCTTTCTCAATACTCTATTGACCCAGAATGTAAGTATCACACACCTCCTTTGTCTGTGAACTAGGTCTATTTTGGATAAAACAAATGATTTCACACACACACATACTCACACCCACATGAACAAGTACACACAAACGCCACGGTCATGTCTGAAACTTATTTTGCTTTTGCAGTAAACTAAGCCTGTCTCCATACACATAATTGTGGTTTTGTACAGAAGTTAGATGGTAACACAGCCTCTTAACTAGAGGGGAGACATAATGAGAATGTAGGAGTCATTTGGGAGCAGATTTTCAAACAGAAAGAGGGGCTGAAGTCTGAAGTCTGTTGAAAACCAAAAGTGAGGAAAATAAGCCAGCTCAGAACAGAAACTGTTCTCAATACTTTCTCTGTAGTCATGGGAATACTCTCTTTGAGAGTGTAAAGGAGGGCACACTTTATTTGGGACAAGCGAAAGATAAAGAAAGGATACAACATTTTGCTGAATGTATGTTGTACTGCTGGTCCTTTGAAAAAGCTGACTCAAGAGTGACCACAATGACAGGTAGTGACAGTCAAAGTAGAGGATTTCTAACACACCCTGAATTAATGTCATCATCGGTGTCAACCATCACAACATATGATACAATATACTTTATTGTCCACGTGGTCCTCTACAGTGATCCCAGGTCAGAGGGACACATCAGTGGGTGTGTAACCCCTTTGAAGGACTGAGTTTGACCTCTTTGGAGTGAGAGAACTAGACTGCTTTAGTCTGGGGCATTTATTTCAAAGAGCATTTATTGTCCGTCCACCATTATGCAATAGTTACCGTGATATTTATTCAAAAGATTCCAGCTAGGAATCTATGCTTAGCGGCATGTCTGTGTGTGCTTTTTATTTTTGGACTAAGTGTACATTTGGTGTGTACAGTGTGTCTGTTATTTTGCTCTATGGTAACTGAGCTGTGCCCTGTGGAAACCTCCCACACGCCCACACCTCCAGGCATCAGAGGAGAGGCCCAGTGTGTTTGGGCCATAGTAGGGCCAGGCAGGGCGGCTCAGTTCCCCCGGCTGGTCTACTTCCTGCCAGGGACCACGAGGCTCATGTCTAAAGTTGTTTAATTTACAGGACTGCCAAGTCCATACTTCCATATCACAGGAGGTTGGTGGCACCTTAATTGGGGAGGATGGGCTTGTGGCAATGGCTGGCGCGGAATTGTGGAATGGTATTAAATACAGCAAACACATGGTTTCCATGTGTTTGATGCCATTCGCTCCGTTCCAGCCATTATTGAGAGCCGTTCTCCCCTCACCAGCCTCCACTGTCCCATATTTCAAACTGGCTTTAAAGCAAAGCACCTACCTTTGGTGATAGGGGCCAGATGTGTTTGTTTCACGCTTGCACAGGCAGCAGCATACTGTATCATCCAATCCACTTTTAGTGGGCTGTATATAGCATTGATATTGTCCTGCACATGACAAAATAACAAAAGAGCCTCAAAAAACAAAGCATGTTCTGTACTGTTTCATGCTTCAGCTGGTAAAAAGTTATGGTAGGGTCTTAGTTAAGAAGCACATAAAATGATTACTGTATTTTTCATCCAACTCTTTTGTTACATTATAAAAAAAGAAGATGCATATCAACAACAACAACCCAGAGATAATGGGTGATAACTGCAGTCCTTCTCTGCCTGGCTTGACAATTCTGAGGTATCCATACTAAACTCAGCAAAAAAAGGACCCTGTCTTTAAAAGATAATTCGTAAAAATCCAAATATCTTCACAGATCTTCATTGTAAACGGTTTAAACACTGTTTTCCATGCTTGTTCAATGAACCATAAACAATTAATGAACATGCAGCTGTGGAACGGTCGTTAAGACACTAACAGCTTACAGAGGTAGGCAATTTAGGTCACAGCTATGAAACTTAGGACACTAAAGAGGCCTTTCTACTGACTCTGAAAATACCAAAATAAAGATGCACAGGTTCCCTGCTCATCTGCGTGAACGCGCCTTAGGCATGCTGCAAGGAGGCATGAGGACTGCAGATGTGGCCAGGGCAATAAATTGCAATGTCCTCACTGTGAGACGCCTAAGACAGCACCACAGGGAGACAGGATGGACAGCTGATCGTCCTCGCGGTGGCAGACCACGTGTAACAACACCTACACATGATTGGTACATCCGAACATCACACCTGCGGGACAGGTACAGGATGGCAACAACAACTGCCCGAGTTACACCAGGAATGCACAATCCCTCCATCAGTGCTCAGACTGTCCGCAATAGGCTGAGAAAGGCCTAACTGAGGGCTTGTAGGCCTGTTGTAAGGCAGGTCCTCACCAGACATCACCGGCAACAACGTCGCCTATGGGCACAAACCCACTGTTGCTGGAACAGACAGGACTGGCAAAAAGTGCTCTTCACTGATGAGTCGCGGTTTTATCTCACCGGGGTGATGGTCGGATTCGCATTTATCGTCAAAGGAATGAGCGTTACACCGAGGCCTGTACTCTGGAGCGGGATCGATTTGGAGGAGGAGGGACCGTCATGGTCTGAGGTGGTCACAGCATCATCGGACTGAGCTTGTTGTCATTGCAGGCAATCTCAATGCTGTGCGCTACAGGGAAGATATCCTCCTCCTTCATGTGGTACCCTTCCTGCAGGCTCATCCTGACATGACCCTCCAGCATGACAATGCCACCAGCCATACTGCTCGTTCTGCTCGTGATTTCCTGCAAGACAGAAATGTCAGTGTTCTGTCATGGCCAGCGAAGAGCCCGGATCTCAATCCCATTGAGCACGTCTGGTACCTGTTGGATCGGAGGGTGAGGGCTAGAGCCATTCCCCCCCCAGAAAGGTCCGGGAACTTGCAGGTGCCTTGGTGAAGAGTTTAATTTACAGGCCCGCCAGGGCTGACCATAAAGGCTATTGTGGCACAGATTGGCTGTTCATCTATATTGGCTTTCAGCATGTGACCCTTCGGTTCATTGTCTCCGTTCCCTCATGATTGGGTTCAGTACGAGACCGCGCATCACAAACCCTCTCTGGAACACGCTCTTCCCCCTGAATGAATGCATCCACACAGCCTAACCGCTGTACATGGATGGAAAATGAGAGTAGGGCCGTGACAACATGCTCCTGAGCCCGTACGCCTACCCATTAAGAAGTCCAGTGAGCACTGAGCCAAAGCAACTCCAGTGTCAGGAATTAATGTGGATGCAGCCCTGCATCAGATCAGGTAGCCTCTTTGACTTCACAAGAGGGCTTAATTTCAGTGGAGAATGGAACAAAAGCCGTCCTGACAAGGCACATACTCTACCCTGGATGAGTCAGACACTGTCATCAGGCATGCCGGCCGGCCTCAGCCCAGCACACACCAACTCACATCGGCTATGATATGTCAAATGAACAATCTCATGCTTCAGAAATGTTCCTATTCTTTAGGAACATGTGTTTTTCTCCCCACAGGGGAATGTCAAGCTCTGTGCTGTTCTAACCTTGAGGTTATTGATCTATCCCTCAGTCCATTAGCTCTGCCCCTTTGAAGGTATGTGCTCTCCCACTCCCTAATGGAGAGAACATCTGAAATCTTTATCAGTGGCACAAGTAGTAGGTGACCTAGTGTGTGTCTGTGTTTGCTATATCTCCCCTGAGAGGGCATGAATCAGGAAGCTAGGAGAGAGCTGACTCTCCTAGCTATCAGATCTTGCTTTAGATTAATAGATCGCTACATTAGCAAAGCCTTGACCTCAACCTCAGAAGACTGCCATGGGAAACACAGAAAAACCTGGAATACTCATTGGCTGCATGCCAGGAACTCCTGGGTTAACCATTACAACACGTAAATGTTATAACCGTAAAGTGTTTGTGAGAACATGTTTAGATTAGGGAGTAATAGATGAACAATATTATTGCATTTTTAAATGCTATTGAAATGAATGTTCGATCATCTTCGACAGCCTGTAAAACATACTGAATAACCCATAACATGTACTACAAGGTTGGCCTACTATTGTAAAAGTGTGGCTATTAGGTCAAACTTCTCTGGAAACAAGGCCTGCTAGGGATATACTTCCGTCTGTGTCAGTGAGTCTTAGGGAATTCCTTTGGTTTTGCTGTGAGCTCAGTTGACTGTGAACCAGAGGACTGACAGCTTCTCCCCAGAAGAAACATTTAGGTAGTAACATCATCAGACACACTGGACTGTGTGAATTCAGCAGGAAGAGCACAGGCGAGGTGACAGGATGCACGCTCCACCCTAGTCATTATCACTCCAACCCCCAACTATCCCAACAGTGTAGTGCAGACAGGTGGCTTATACAGTAGAATGATGGATGCTCCTTTGTATAAATCGAAAAAGAAGAAAAGACAGTACTGTCTGTGGAGGCGTGTTTATGGGTGTGTTGAAGCCCAGGGGTCATTATACCCCCAACTGTGAAACCACATTAAAACACACAAAAACACACACACATACACACACACAAACACACACTCATATAACACACACACACACACAGTTGGAAGACAGCATACAGTAGTACTGTAATTGAAGGCATTTCTCAAAGAGAAACTACTCATTTTGCGTACCTTTCTTCTGTCACCAAGACCATTCTCTACCCACCACTTTCTAATAGCAGGCTGTGCCAGCACTTGTAGAGCTCAACATAATGGTGAAGAATGATGCAATGGGTGAGTCTCCCTTACTACTTTTAATCCTACTAAAATGGAAGTACCGTAGAAGTCACTGCTGTGGTGGCGTACTCTGAAATTCCTCCGTTTCCCAGAAAGGAAGTGATTAATATCAGAGGCAGCTGGAGGATTCCTGAACGTGTGGTTTGGATAATGGCTAGAAGTGTTGTAATATGGTCATATTTACATTTTAGTGAGAGATGACAGCCTATTACAGGCTGTTGCCTGGGGACTTGTGTTATGTTTCCAAGGCAGAGGCTTGAAATTGTCTGTGTGGGTCTGAGCAGAGATACTCTCCTGCCAAGATACATGAGAGGAGATGTCTCAGAGTCCGTCTCATCCAGGGATCTGGATCCCCCATCTGAACTGACTGAGAACAATAATATGCTTCAGATTGGCCCTAGACCTGCTAGTTTCTTATCACTTTTTACTACTGTAAATGTTGGAAAAAACATTGATGTCCCTTCATTTATGAATATACTTTACAAGAGAAATAGGACAATAACTATGTATGGGCATGACAATGTGTAGGTCTACTAATGTATGCAGTTCTTTCCCTCTTACTACCATAGCAAAACTTCCCAGCTTGCCACAATAACAAAACATTATTTTTACATCATCCTACTATTCGTGTCCAATGACACCATTTCTGCTATTCCAAGTGAACTTCAAACTTACAGTGAAAATACACGTATGCAACAGGATTACCGCAACAGGTAGAGTTCATCAACCTGATGACCTCCATAGTGGATGAGTCATTCCCAGCTATGTTTTCTCTTTCTCTTCTATCTGGCACACCCCACCCTTCCTGCTGGAAAGAAAGCCATAATCATCAGCTGTGAGAATGTAACATCATACCACATAAATATCCTGGTGTTGGAAAGGGTGAATGATAATGGCAAATACCCTCAGGTTGAAAGAAAAGCAGGTAGGTATGAGTTCTGGCATACTTGAAGAGGATACAGCAGGGGATTTAACCTGAGCCATCAAAAACTATATGACAGACCCATAGAGTAAAGTAATGTCTTTTCTCTTGTGTAAACCTGATAGAGGAGTCCTGTGTTTGGGTGTAAGACATGTTGAGTGCCTGTAGCTTTGTCAGTACTTTTTTCATAAACTGTCCCAAGCCCTCACTTCTCTGTGAATGTGTTGCCTGCCTGCCTTCCTGTCCGCCTGACTGACTTTATAAGGAACATCCTGTGTGGTGACATCAGGCTCGCACCAGAGTGAAGAGGACGGCTCTGTTAGGGGAGGAAGCAGTGGTGGGAGAGGAGAGGGGCGGGGCATGTGGTAATAATACTCAGCACACAAAGTTCTCAAGTCAATCCTATCCATTCACATCATCTTTCCAATCATAGTATTTTCCCATTTCATTCTCTTACACAGTAACATGCTTCTTCTCTAATGTGAATACGAAATCACTGTAAATAGGTAATGGCAACAAAAGCTGGCAAAATAAAGAAAGCAATACGTATTGATGTATGCAGTTGCACAGACATCACAAGCAACACACAGCTCCCAAGCTCCCCTTCCGCTCCACAAACACCCATGCAGTGATCTGTTCTCACAAACCCACCATTCTTCCCCTTGAGTAAGGCACTTAACCCTAATTTGCTCCTGGGATGCTGTACTACTATGGCTGACCCTGTAAAACAACACATTTCACTGCACCTATCTGGTTTAGGTGACAATTCAAACTTTTTTTTTATGATTATGAAAGGGGATTAGAGCGAGCCTGGTCCATCCAGGGTAACATATCTAACGATAAGCCTGTTAGGTCCGGGGCCAAAGCTTTGGGGATTTACCAAGTCAAGCAACAAGCACACTCTGTTCCCACCAACCACCTCCAGTTTCTGCCTCTATTTATTTAGAACTTCACTTGTTTCTAGTCATTGTATGGCTATGTTTGGTTAGCATGTATGGCTGTAGCTAGTTAGTTTAACCTAGTTAGGTTGAAGGGACACACACAACGCTTTTAATGGCTAATAATGATAATAATAATTTGGTGGGTGCTTATATATTAGCATGCATGTGTGTTTTTTTTCCCTTTCCCAACCCATAAGACACCCTCGGAGAACAGGGTCACGGCCAGGGCCTGTTATTAGCAGTGTTGGGAAGTTGTGAACTACATGCAGTTCAACTATTCATTCAAAAACATTTTGAAGTAGCTTGGTGGTAGTTTAACTAAATTCAAATCTAGGTAGTGTTTTCAGTAGTTGATTACTTTTTTTGCCATGTAGCAGTGTAGCTAAATACTGGTTACAATGTGTATTCCAGCACACATTGTAACAGACATAGTGTGAATCATTTTGTAAAATAAATAAGTAATGCCAAATACACATCTGTTGAAGGGTTTTGATACAGTGTAATAATTGTGTAAAACATAAACAGTGTCATAAAGTCATAGCTTTTTCCAACAAGTCCATTATAATTCATTCACATCTAATTTGACTCTATAGTATCAGACTTGAGTGACTGGCATGGGACTTTATGACCAGAGTAAAGTCTATAAAGACTGTTGTTCCATCATCTGAGCTGCCCAGCCACTTCTGACAAACACAGAGCAGGTCCCAGGTAAATAAAAATGTCCCACCGAGATCAGATAAGGAGCAGTAGCCAGACAATGTGGGCACCATTCAGTTACCATGCAAGAGAAAATACTGCAGAGATTAGAGTGTTTCTGTGGTGTGTTTGCTGTGCCTGCCTTGTTATCTCCCCTGGAGCCATCCCCATTACCCACTCCTTTTCCCTCCCTCTCTGTCTCCCTTCAGCCTGGTGTGTGAGTGTTTTACATGAGCTGTGTCTGTTCTACCGAGTCTATGTGGAAACAATAAAGCGCAGCTACAACCGTGTTGATGGAGGTAATGGTACCTACACAGTGTAACTAACAGAGGTATCCCTTACGCCAAAAACGCATGTTTTTATGTGATCATGTGACCGTATGTGAAGTTAATGTGATAAATTGTGACAACATGTAAAGAAACATGTAATAACATGAAACTACACATCCGAAAACATGTGATCACATGTGAAGTGTTCCAAAAACATGTTTTCACCTGATGATTCGTGTGATTTTCCATATGTGAAATCATGTGGTTGTTCTGTAATGGATATATGTATGTGTGTGTCGTATTCTCTGAATGCAGTTGTGTTCAGTCTAGGGTCCTCAAACAACCTCTCTCTGCCCAGCCACTGTGGCGCCACAAGACGCTGTGAGTCCAGAACAGCTTGTTAAATCCATACCTGAGATTCTAACAGGAATGACCTCATCTTTATTCTGTCATACAACATGCAGTTTAGTGAACTCACTGTACAAAATATATATTCCCCTCTCTCCAGTCCAACTAATACAAGAGTGTAGGACTATGGGCTCCAAATGCAACAATGTGTGCTGTGTTTATTTGTTACTGATAAGCACTATGAACACGTACTCCCTGCATAATCTGTAACAATTAAAACACTGCAACACCCAATATGCAATGTGCAACACTCAAGTACTGTAGATAAAACTGACTTGTGTTATAGCAGATGATAATGTATCATAGCCTATTGTACAATAAAGCAATGACACAATGTTTACCCATGTTTACCAATGTTTACCAACTGTTTACCAATGTTTACTAATGGCACAATGTTTACCAATGTTTACCAACTGTTTACCAATGTTTACCGATGTTTACCAATGTTTACCAACTGTTTACAAACCAATGTTTACTACATCTTCATAAAATATCTGTAAATCCATTACTCCTAGTGTAGCCTGTAAAACACATATAACCCCCTATAAATCCTTTTAAGTATACATTATTAATGTAAAGTGAAACCATGAAATATTTATGAACGTAGTCTACTACTGCAGGTGCTGTGTGTACAAGCCTTTAAATTGAAAGCTATGTCTTTAAGAGCTGAGTGAAAGGCGGAGCCAGAGTGTTCTTGTGTTGTGTGGTGGAGCTTAAAAGAACATCGCTCACAACAATAGTATTGAGAACTCTCCCAGAACACAGTAGTTATAGTGGAAAATGTGCTGTCCTTTATTTCGGCTCAGTGTCATAGAAGACTGAAGCTTCTAGATTGGCCCAACTGATGTCTACAGCAAAACAGGGGAGCTAGAACTGTCGACAATAGAGGATTCTCAACGGTTGGAGAAGTGACAGCGGATGTGAAAACTGCGAGGTTGTAAGGTGAGCTCTAAAAACTTGGTTTGACGTGACATGTAGCTATTATAATTTTTTGGTGTGTTGATGACGACAGCAGTGATTGATTCATTCCCTCTTATATTCCAGCCGATACATTGTGTCATACATTGTATCCCCCGGTATATCTTTATATTATCTTTAATATCGCTATCATTATGCCTCTCATACTTAAGTCAATATGTTAAACAGGAAGAAATTTAAAGTTGGAACAAGTTGTTCTCCTTGTATGGTTAACATTTTTAATGGCATAAGAATGAAGATAAGATGGATCCTTATTTGAGATCGGGAAACGTATATTATGGAGTGAGTCACCTTGGAAAGCTCTTACAATCGATCCTGTATAGCGATGGGGTGTGCGCGCTGTTTGCTTGTAGCACAGGTAGAGCGAGTATGGTTGCTCGGAAACCGCTGCAGGGGTGTTATAGGTGGGGTGTGAACTTAAACGTGTTGCTGTGCCCAATGTGTCACGAGCTATAGTAAGGTATGTTCGAAATGGCACCCAATTACATAGAGCAAAAGTAGTACATTGCGAGGAAAAAGGTGATGTCAGACTTGAACAAAGGGGTTAATATTGTTGGTGTGTATCTACATGGTGTGTATGTAACACCAGACCTCTTGGCCTGGAGTGACTGCTGAGCTCTAGGTCTTGGTGTTTTGCTGGTAGGCTATGCATGTCAAATAGAGATGGTCAGATTGTCATCATCACAAATGTGATTACCACATGTCTTCCCACACAACAAAAAACGATGTTCTCTGAAAAATTGCCTGCAACGTTCCCATTCATTATTTTCTCTAACTACCCATTTGTTTAATCCTGTTGCCTCTAAATACACTCCATGTAGACTATGGTTAACTGCTGCCTGTAACTATTTTTGCACCTCTTGCCAGAGGAAGTGCAAGCCCCTAGGTGTTCATTATTGAGGATCAAGTTGCTTCCTAACACCTCCGAATCCAGGGCCCTAGGCAAGGGATGGAGAGATGGACAATGGTGGACAATTTTGCCCGAGCTGACATCCCGGGCATTCTGTGGTTCCAGAACTTTGTTTCTGAATGACTAGCAGTCTGGGCAACACGTCAATCTATCCATTCTCTAGACCTGCCATGGTGTGTTCTCACATCCTGATGATTAGTGGTTGAAGATAGATATAGAGTATATTGTTCTGGCCATGCATTTGTTGATACAATGCAGAACACAGTGGATGAACTGCTTTACATGGTATAGACTTCTGTGAAGTGGTCTCCAACGTTTGGGCAGAGATGACCCCCCCCAGGTCAGGTCTAGCCCACATGTTACAACTCTACTCAAAGGAAGTCGGGGGCTATGGTGGGATGCACTCACTCCCCTCTTCTTCTGGCCACAGGCTCCTAATTAAAATGAATGTCACATGTCTATGGTCCATACGAAAAATGTCAGGGTGTCATGCAGGCATGACAATTACTGGCTATTACTAGTCTGGCCTGGGATGAATATTCTCCTGAAGACGGACTACATTGGAACATTACTTAATGTGCTGCTGTACCAAACAGCGCCATTTAAATGAGCACATCAAGAAAGCAAAAGACTGCTTTGCAGGGTATGTGAAATCAGATACGCCTGGATTTTGGCACATCTGTAACACAAAGTATCACAATTATTTGTTCCACAGATGTGACTTGATTTCCTCCTCCTGATCCATGCTTGCATTGTTAACTCAGCCCTGACACACATTAGACATGAAAGGAACATCCAGGCCATCTGACATGGGGAGTGCTTGCAACACCAGGCATATCTCTGGTTACAGGAACAGTCCTGTCTAAAAGAGATCTGCAGTCAACTATAGCTGCCTACTGCGGCGCAATCAACACTGCTGTTGTATAAAGACACTGTCAGTGTTTTGGGTTTAGTTTAAAACTCAGCCATTTTGTTTCTAACTGACATAAGATCCAGTATGAAGGACTTAACACTTTACTTAAAGCCAATGGGTATAATGCATGTAGTAATGATCTATTATTAAAAGGCTTATCATATCGTATTTCGACGCTGCAGTTTTTTGAACCAACTGTAAATTGCTGTTTAGGCTAGACATCGTTATTACATGATGCTAAGACATTTTCTGTGAGTAGACATGCTTCTAAAAGCCTTGCAAGGCATTCTAGCCACATCATCAAAACACATTATACCTGTGGTATGTTTATTAACAAGAACATTCATGTCACTAGCAGTGTTCCTCTTTTGTGTTCTGTTTCCTCAGTGTGAGAAAATGAGTATTGTTTTTGTAGTTTGTCTGTACTGTGTATAGCATGTACATGTTGTCTGTAGCAACTAAAGAGGGCATTGTGTGACATGGCGCTCTCTGTCCTGAGGGTGTGTAGGGGCACAAGTGTCTTTAAAGTCCCATCAACCTGAACATTTGTCATTCCACAGCCAGAGGAGCCAAGGATAATGTTTCTCTGTGTTCTTTTTAAAAAACATTACTGGAGTGTGAGGCACAAGGCCACAGCTCTTTAATTTGTGAGAGAGGGAAGGCTAACAGCTCTGGAAAAAAGAAAGGAGGGCCATCTTTTGGGGCTCCCGTCAGGATTTCTTTCTACTACATGGAGAAAGCTTTTAGGTTCCGATATTCCATGCAAAATACAACACCAGAGGACACTCGTCATCAGAGGATTGTGTCTCATGTTGGTGGAAATTTGTCAATGAGCAAAATAGATCATATCTAACCATACTTTTATAACTGTCTCCTGCCTCGAACCCTGTTCACTTTCACTCATGTTCCTGTCTCTTGGCTGTGTTACAGGTCCAGCAGTAGCAGCCAGCCAGGGCTAGCCAAGCGTTTCCTGGCTTTGATGCGACTCGATTGTGCCTGGAGTATGTCCACAGCGGGCCTGACTGCCCAGGAGATCTGTTTACCCACAGACAGCCCCTTCCTGCGGGCTAGTCACTGTCTCAGCATGGCTGGAGCCAAGCCCTCATGGAGCCACCACCATGAGCTGGACAAGTAAGTCAGCTGCATGCTGGGTTGGAGTAACTAACGACATGAATTCAGTTACATGTAATCTCATTACATTACATCTTATCAGTTACGTTACCAGCAAAAAATATATAGTCAGATTACAGATACTTTTGAAACTAGATTACCTCTTGGCTTACTTTTCAATTAAAAAAGGGTAGTTGCAAAAAAATACATTGACACCTTTCTGTTTTCTCAATGACATTCAATTCTGCATTGAAAAGAATCTTAAGTTTGTTAAACCTGAGCAAGTCTGACTACAAGTCAGTGACCACTATGATGACACACCAAAGTGTTTGATGGATCCTTTGTCTTCTAATGCCTCTAAAGGGAAAGTAATCCAAAAGTAACTGAAAGTAATCTGTTACTGAGTTTGGGTAATCCAAAAGATATGTTACTGATTGCAATTCTGGACAGGTAACTAGTAAATGTAACGATAACGTTTAGAAAGTAGCCTACCCAGCCCTGCTCACGTCTGTCCCCTGTTACTAGAATATGATTTTTATTACAGTTAATATTTTACCAAGGGTATTCCTGCAGGGATGGTTGGAATTATTTTAACTACATGCAGATTGGACAATTACTCAACAATGTGCGTCATGTCATTTTACAGTTTGTACTTCAGTATGGATGCAGCACCCACGGAATACAACTTTCAATTTCAGCAGCAGGTGCCACCATCGCTCAATTCTGAGAGTGAGTACTGGACCCAGCCACTGTAGAATCTATTTCTATGTTACCAACCACCACTGACACCCACAATCCTTCCTTTTGCCCTCTGCCTTCTACACAGCCTTACAAGGAGGGATTTAATACTATGCCTCTGAGCCAACTGGTCAATGTTTACTGGGAGGTTTTCCTGTTTCTATAAGATTAGAAAGACAGAATGGCTGCCAAGGGCCTGGCCTGCTCTAAATATATCCTGGGGAATGTTTAACAAAACCCTGAGAGGAGAACTGCTTTCAAGTAATTGTGGTGTGCCTCTGACCTCCACTCTTTCAGGAAACTTCTAACCTAGGGAGCCTGGCGAAAGTTAATTAGTGATGTACCAAGGTTGTAATTGTTCTCTGGTCATTACCAAATGTCAAAATTGATATCTATTTGGTTTTCTAACCACCTTCTCTCCTCTCTACCTCTACAGGACAGAAACATAGCCCTGGTGCACAGCGGTTACCCTCAAAGAAGTCCCGTCCCACCCATCTGTCCCTGTCATCCAGCGCTGAGCCCTCCACCCCTAGCCCTGCTGAGGATGACCAGGTGGTCCCATCCTTCCAGAGGTTGTCTGTGTACGAACGCTGCAGTCCCCCACACACACCTAGCCGGGGGGCCAAGCCCCTGCCCCCTCTCCCTGGGCGGGGAGACCTTTCCCCTGACCAGGCCATGGACAATGAGGTGGAGTTCTTCACCAGTTCAGATGACAGCCGTTGCTTGGTTCCTGAGCAGTGTCCCCCTAAACCCTCTGCCTCCCGCTACGGAGCCCCCAGCCGCAGGAGTTTCAGGCACTGTGGACAGATTAACTATGCCTACTTTGAGGGGCCAGTGGGGCAGCAGAGACCACAGGAACGGCAGGCGCAGCAGCGGATACAGGCACAGCAGCGACAACAGGAGCAACAACAAAGATTGGAGCAGGTAGAGCAACAGCCATTGGAGCAACCACTGTATCCCAGACAGCAGGACCGAGCCCAGAGGAAGCTGCGGCGCTCTCATTCCGGCCCTGCTGGCTCCTTCAACAAGCCCACGTCGCTGCGCATGCCCTGTCACCACCGCCACACTCAGGGCATGGACAAACCAGAGGTGCCCCCCCGCGTGCCCATCCCCCCACGGCCCATCAAGACTGCAGACTACCGCCGCTGGTCAGCTGAGGTGTCCTCTGGGGCCTACAGTGATGAGGACAAGCCCCCGAAGGTTCCCCCAAGGGACCCTTTGTTGTCTCAAGGCAGCTCCCGTACCCCAAGCCCCAAGAGCCTCCCCTCATACCTCAACGGCGTTATGCCTCCCACGCAGAGCTTTGCCCCAGACCCTAAGTACGTGAGGCGAGGTTTACAGAGGCAGAACAGCGAGGGGTCTCCCTGCATCCTGCCGGTCATGGAGAACGGCATGAAGGCCAGCACCACACACTACTTCTTGCTTCCACAGAGGCCTGCCTACCTAGACAAACCTTACTTGGAGAAGTTCATCCGGGATATGGACTGCCCAGCAGGTCGCAGTAGAGGGGCTTCAGACCCAGAGTGGGATTGTCAGACCAGGAGGAAAGCACAGGTGGATTTAGTTTGAGCTGGAGGAGACAAGTTAGGGAAGGCCTCCACTGGACACAAGCAAACAACCTCTGGGCACAAAGTGCCTCAGGACACTGAAGCCTTCAAACGTTTACTGCTGCTTTGACACTGACGACGTTGGTAGTTTTACCTCAGTATTCTAAAAACATAGGGGTTTTGATATACCATTTTGAGTTACTGGGACATTTGGAATTGCAATCAAAACACATGAGCTAAACGTTGTCTAACTATTGTGTGTGTTTGGGGGGGGGGGGGGGGGGGTGATATTTAACCATTTTAGAGTGATTATTTTTTTAATATGATTTGTCAGTACATTATGTAAATGTTTTGCTGATACAGTGGTTCAGTTTTAGGGTATAAGCAGGACTTGTGCCTCCATGTTCTCAGTGTTGTGTGTCTCACAGGTAGAGGACATTTTGTGAGTTGTATATTGTGTTTTGATGTTGCTTATGTGTCTCAACTTAGGGACAAAGGGTCAGTAAAGCAATTATTATCTTGTGTTGCATCTATGAAGTATAAAGATCCCAATGTATTTAAACACTTTAAATGAAGGATTCCCCACCCTAACTCCTATTTTGTATAAGTATGAAAATAGGAATGCACATGTCCTGCCTTGTTGATATTTCAGTCTTAATCAGACCACTATGTTTATGGATGGCAGTGTTTCTATGTTTCCCTCACTGGACGTACAACTCTGTACCAGTGGGGGCTGTGGAATATTGGTCTGCATGTATCCAGTGGGATGTCTAGTGCAGCTTATACTTTGTTACGCATGTGTGTACGTGGTGCAAGTTTGTTTTCTCTGCTGTTTTTGTGTGACTTTTCTACCATATTGTAGAAAATTAGGTTAACAATATTTGTTACTGTTCTCTGCCTGTTTTTCATCACTGCTTCCAAATACATGGTTGCAAAGTGTATCCTCCCTAACCCCTATATTACTTTCATTCTCCGGAATTTTTTTGTTGAACATATGTGAATGTATGCTTTTCTCAACTGAATTGTCTCAAACTGTGTGGGGAGCTCAGTAGTTGGTCAAGCTGTGAGTCAATGTGTGGAACTAACTGCCTTCAACACAACCCCCCTCAGAATACAGGGTAGCCTAGTGGTTAGAGTGTTGGACTAGTAACCGGAAGGTTGCAAGTTCAAACCCCCGAGCTGACAAGGTACAAATCTGTCGTTCTGCCCCTGAACAGGCAGTTAACCCACTGTTCCTAGGCTATCATTGAAAATAACAATTTGTTCTTAACTGACTTGCCTGGTTAAATAAAGGTAAAAAAAACAAAGCAATATATTACCCAACATTTTGTGGACTGTAATCCTAAAAGAATTAGAATTGAAGAATAAATAACTGAAACATTGCCAAATATTTATTATTCCCTTATGACAATCAAACCACTACTTTACTCAGTCAATATACCACGTTTTAGAATTTTAAACACAATCAGACCTTTCATTATATATACACAAGTGATCATGGGATCACAGATGTTGGGCACACGTGATAACATAGACCTATATTATGCAGACTGTGTGGGGCTTACCTACCTGACACAGACTTTCCTGTTCTGCTTGTGCATTCCTGCCTGACGTGACTGCAGTGGGTGTAGTCCAGAGACTTTGGCTGCTGGCGGCCAGGAAACGATATAGATTTTATTGTTATAGATTATTCAAGATCCATCGTGATGACATAGTAAATGTAGCAAGTGTGTGGAAGTAATCCTGGATATAAAACACCGTGTTCCAATCCATATCAGATTAGCTCTAAAGTCAAATGGTCACTTCAGTACATTTTCCCTCCAGGGCAAAGTGAAAAAACCTAGAAGAGGCCATTTTTTTATATTTAATGTATAATAAATTGTTTACATTGTACGCTGTTATTTAACCTTAACCTATTCCCATGTCTTATCGGAAACAATAAAATCAAATGAAGACTTTAGTTCATTGAGAATTTACATTATCTGCTGTGGTGAAACAAATGCACTGGGAGTAAAGAACTGTATGCTGTGTCACAGTATTTAACATAATTCCAGTTGTCATTGTGAATAGTTGATTAATGTATCAGTCTTTAAAGGAGAAAATAAAATGACTTATTTATGAATCGGTCTTCTGTATTCTGTTAGTTGCATGCGTTGAATGGTGTGAGATGAACTCTGATTCAGCTGTTGTTGGGCCTGTTTTATCACCCCCACCCACACCCTCATGCAGCGCCTCATTACAGCTGGCTGCAGTCCAAACACAAAGCAGAGTTTCTTAGACAGACAGGTATACATTACCTTCCCCTTCCTGGTTGAAAGAATGACTCTTTTCCCCCCTGGCTACCTGTTGAGCAACTCCGAGGCTAGGTGTCCTGGTGGCTCAGGTCTTCGGTGCTTCATGTTTCACTGTGGGAGTCCATAGCTTGAATGATGACTGGAAGAGTTATTTTATTTGAATTTTATTATTATTATTATTATTATTATTTGTCAGTGCAGTCAATCATTTATAAGGCCGCTAAACACAGAGCAGAAGGACTGAAATTATTAGTTAGTGAGTCCAGACTTGACCCAAGTTGTCAAGAATCCACACTAGAGGAAGGTTTTTGTTTATCATTCTACAGTACACCTGTCAATCAACTGATCAATGCATCCCACTTCATGCTTTAGGCCTATTAATAAGGTGGTAATACAAGACCATTCCGTATGTTCATTGTCATAGTGACAACTGCAAATAATACTTAACTGTACAGTACCAGTCAAAAGTTTGGACACACCTACTCATTCAAGGGTTTTTCTTAATTTTTTACTATTTTCTACATTTTAGAATAATAGTGAAGACATCAAAACTATGAAATAACACATATGGAATCATGTAGTAACCTAAAAAATGTTAAACAAATCTAAACATATTTTATATTTCAGATTCTTCAAAGTAGCCTCCCTTTGCCTTGATGACAGCCTTGCACACTTGGCATTCTCTCAACCAGCTTCATGAGGTAGTCAACTGGAATCTAAAATATATTTTGATTTGTTTAACACTTGTTTGGATACTACATGATTCCATACATGTTATTTCCTAGTTTTGTGGCGCAGCGGTCTAAGGCACTGCATCTCAGTGCTAGAGGCGTCACTACAGACCCTGGTTCGATTCCAGGCTGTATCACAACCGGACATTATTGGGATTCCCATAGGGCGTCGCACATTTGGCCCAGCGTCGTCCGTGTTAGGGTTTGTCCGGGGTAGGCCGACATTGTAAATAAGAATTTGTTCTTAATTAAGGATCGGCGTTCTGTCAACGGGACAGTTGTAAGTCATGCAGTGCGTTATGTCAAGATCTCAGATTTTAGAGAAACAACAAATGTTGGTATATATAAGTGTCTTATATCGTCTGAAAGATTAAATTCTTGTTAATTTAACTGCACTGTCTAATTTACAATAGCTATTACTGTGAAAAAATGCCATGCTTTTGTTTGTGGAGAGCTCCTAACAACAAAACACTTTTTTCACCATGATAGGTTTGATAAATTCACCTCTGAAGGTGAAATGTGTATTTACATTCTGAAATCTTGCTCTGATTTTCATCCAAAGGGTCCCAAAGATAACATGAAGTGTAATTTTGTTAGATAAAATCATTTTTCATATCCTAAAAAGGTCCATATAGCATGCACGGTCGATTTACAAAGAAAGTGAAAATCACATTTGTATGTATTCCTCAGAGATCCTAGAAGATAACAAGACTTCACTATATCATTAGGGGTGTAGTATATCCTATAGGACACCATATTTGGTCAGAAAGCAATGCCTTCATGGCACGCCGATGACGTTGGTGGCTATCACTTTAACAACTGTATCTTTGTCAAATAAGCACCAATCGGGGTCAACCAAAGCTAGCTAGATAGCCAATGAGCTGGGCTTTACGGGAGTATCCGGAAACCATGTACATGTCGTAAAATGTAGCTACTAACCTTGTACGACAACATGCCTTTTCATTTTGTAGTTATGAAAACTGGTTGTTTTGCAAATGTTGAACTTGTAATATAGCTACTAATACTTGTAAAGCTAAATCAAAGTCCAAGTATGCAGATTTGACAATATTATAACAGAAAAAATGTCTATGAATATGAATGTGAATGTCTCCTTCACAATTTGCCCAAATGTACCTGGGCACTTCACACTAAAAGTATTGTAGTTCACTCATACTTCAAGTTATCCATCTGAAACTTTGCACATAGTGTCCACAAGATGGGAGCAGTGTATCGGAATTACAACCAGAGTGATGGTTAGAACTATGACCTTTCTCTTGTATTTCAAAGAAGGTGGTAGAAAAAGACTGGTTGTTTTTTCTTTGTATTTTCTTCTACCAGATCTATTGTGTTATACTCTCCTACATTCACATTTCCACAAACTTCAAAGTGTTTCCTTTCAAATGGTACCAAGAATATGCATATCCTTGCTTCAGGGCCTGAGCTACAGGCAGTTAGATTTGGGTATGTCATTTAGGCTAAAATTTTTAAAAAGGAGGTTATCCCTAAATGAACTGACTTGCCTAGTTAAATGAAGATGAAATAAATACAAACATTATAATAATGTCCAGTGTTGGAGAAACTACTCTTAAAATATAGTTGACCAAGCTTCCACTTACTTCAAACTACAAGAAGAAAAGCTACCCCTGAAAAAGTTGTTCACGACATCCAAATTGCAAGATCATATCACTCTGTAGTCAAATGTTAACAAAATGTGTAATTTATCCTTTTAAACACAAAAATGATATTTTGAGTAAAATTAGGCAGGTCGGAAGCTGAAAAAGAAAGGACATTCTTGCCTACTTCACCCATATTTTATTTTCTTTTTCCAAAAGAAGCAGTGTGTGGTTCCAGTAGTTAGCTACACCTCTACATGGCAAAAAAGTAATGTCCTGTGCAACTTCAGTGCAAAAATGTTATTGTAATATATAGGTCACTGAGGCAGGGATGCGGGTAGAAGAACCACATTTATCTGATGTCATGGTTCAAGTACAAGCACAGATGATCACTTATAAACTTTGAATTATAAACACTATGACAGATTATTTTTTTCAGTCTCTTTTTTTTCAGTTTTTCAGTATAGTCTTTTGAAAACTGGTAGTGTTTTGGCATTCTGGTAGGTCTTCCTTAACGAGTTGATTTCACTGGTGTGTCAGTGGTTACTTTGTTGCTTCCCACTGTTTGTTTTGATGTTGTTGGAGCTGGAGAACACACAGGTGAGTAGTTTTCTTCCATGATGACACTTGTTTCATGTTCTCTTTCCACAGGAAAAGGCAAGTCTTCTATGGTTTCTGAGTGCATCTTGGTGTGTTGTTTCATATGTTTTTAACAGGTGTCCAGCTCCTTCTGCAGATTCTCTCATTTTGTGTTTGTACAATTGTCACGACGTGGCCCTTTTGATGTGTATATTGTGGCTCCCCCCTCTCTCGCATCAGGTTATACAACGGTCATAAATTCCTGCTAGAATCTCTCTCTTCGCTGCCATGAAGTATGGCGGGAGAGAGCCTATGGAGAACTAAGAGCTTGTCTTTAGAAACTCATAATCCCCAAAATTGGAGAATTAAACAATATTTCTATTTTTGAGAATGTGGGAATGGTCCGTGGACAGTTAAGGGTCAGTCATGTCGAGCGTGTTTCCTTTGGTGATCTCATGAAGGACAGGAAACACACAGAACTATATCTCTTAATGTGTCCATTTCCCGACTGTCAGGTTTACTTCTGAATGTTGTATAAGATGGATGAATAAGTATTAAAAAATAAATAAATAAATAACAATGTGAATTTTATGGTAACTTATGCACAGTCAGTAGCCATGCCCATGAGATGGCCACTTTTCTCAAAAGTATAAAAGCCCCCGTGATGCAATTCACACCTGACCACGCAAACCATGGTGTAAGCTAAGGTTGCAAATGGTTGAATTTCTAAGACCAGAAAATATGAAGCGGTTGGCAATACAGCTCCACCAAAGAACAAGACCATACAGCGTGGAGCATTGGCTACACGGGTGGAAATGGTTCAACTCTGAGACTATCGATTCACTACAGAAGTAAAAAAAAAACTAGGGTGTCGAACTACCAGTCTGCAGCGGAAATGTATGAAGTGTTGGTCAATTTCTTCTACAGATGATAAGGTCTATATAATTAGCAAACTTATATATGTTGGTAGTAGAAAGGAAACACAGACTCTTTGTTTAAGTATTAAAATTCTCCTTTAGTAATACAATTGTAGGCAGAAGTTGGTACAGAGTACAGTATATGACAGCTCTCCCCAGGTTATGCAAAGTGTCTAAGACATCCTGCAACTTACATAGCCTCCCCAAGTCCTCCTTGCGTGACTTTCCCTGGCAACAACATTTTAATAAATCTAACTTCCCCCTGATAGCAGCAACCGTCTTGTCAGCAATTAAAAGCTCAGAAGTAGGTTTGACCTTTCATCACAAGTATAGGGTCATAACAAGGTGAACAAGTCTAAGCATCTTCTGACATGGGACTGTTTTCATCAGGCCTGCGGCAGCCTGCGGCAGAACACCAGTCATATTCTCAGAACCTCAGACAGGCACGGTGGGGCACAGACAGGAGGAGTATGAGCGGAGGCGGTTTCCGCCTTCTGATAGTGTCTTAAGGGCACATCAGACACTTTGTGTGCTAACACACACACAGAGGTTTCCTAAAGAGGACACCTTACAGTTTATAATAACACAATTTATTAACCTTTTAAAAGGTTTGAGGCCTTGGTTTAACCCCTTCAGAAGCCTAGTACAAAAATACTGACAACCGCCAAAACATCTATTCTATGCGACAACCATGGCGTATCCATTATGAACACAACCAGAGACTTTCTGTCGATTGACTCTTCAGCAGATGGATCGGCGACCACAGAGAGAGGCAACAAGACATACACTCGTAAATATGTAAATTGCAATTTATTTTCGAATGAGCGGTCGTTCATGTAAGGTATTAGTAATTTCTATGAGTGTTGCCATTAGTTGTCTTGTCTGATCCTGACTCGTTCCCCTTCCTTCATGAACAAAACTTTACGTGTTCCTTGGTCGAGGTAGTGTTTTTGTCTCTGTTGTCAGCTTGTGAAATGGTTCCTAACATGCTGATAGAGTCCTGGCTTTAACAGTCTCTTTGATTTGGGAACCTTTGTCTTCTGTCTCCTAGCCCATTTGTAGCTGTGCAGGAGAGAGACCTGCTCCATCCAGGGGTGTGTTTCTGTACTCAAGGAGAGCTATGTCAGGATCTCCGTTGCTGTCTTTTTTCAACAGGTTCTTCAGTCTGAACTGCTTTCTCAACCTTGGCCATTTGACTGTGGAAATCCAGTGCTCAACGTGACATGTTTGAACTCCCAGCTGGTAGCAAAGTCTGGCATTTCTTGACTCACCAGCTGTCTTCCATTGTCAGAGCACAAAACGTTGGTCACCCATGCGTTGTGAAGATTGACTTTAGTGCTGTAATGATGTTTGTTTGTTGTCCCACTGAGCTATGGTTATTTCTGGGTATTTTGAGTAGTAATATTTAAGTCTTTACTGAAGACTCGTCTGAAGACTCGTTTCTTCAGTGGGTCATATGATTGAGTGTAGTCTGGCCCAGGAGTGTGAAGGTGAATGGAAAGGCTCTGTAGCAACAAACCGCCCTTGCTGTCTCTGCCTGGACGGTTCCCCTCTCTCCACTGGGATTCTCTGCCTCTAACCCTATTACAGGGGCTGAGTCACTGGCTTACTGGTGCTCTTCCATGGTGCTCTGGTGCACTTCCTAGGAGGGGTGCGTCACTTGAGTGGGTTGAGTCACTGATGTGATCTTCCTGTCTGGGTTGGCGCCCCCCCCCTTGGATTGTGCCGTGGGGGAGATCTTTGTGGGCTATACTCGGCCTTGTCTCAGGATGGTAAGTTGGTGGTTGAAGATATCCCTCTAGTGGTGTGGGGGCTGTGCTTTGGCAAAGTGGGTGGGGTTATATCCTGCCTGTTTGGCCCTGTCCGGGGGTATCATCGGATGGGGCCACAGTGTCTCCTGACCCCTCCTGTCTCAGCCTCCAGTATATATGCTGCAGTAGTTTATGTGTCGGGGGGCTAGGGTCAGTCTCTTATATCTGGAGTATTTCTCCTGTCTTATCCGGAGTCCTGTGTGAACTTAAGTATGCTCTCTCTAATTCTCTCTTTCTCTCGGAGGACCAGAGCCCTAGGACCATGCCTCAGGACTACCTGGCATGATGACTCCTTGCTGTCCCCAGTCCACCTGGCCATGCTGCTGCTCCAGTTTCAACTGTTCTGCCTGCGGCTATGGAACCCTGACCTGTTCACCGGATGTGCTACCTGTCCCAGACCTGCTGTTTTCAACTCTCTAGAGACAGCAGGAGCGGTAGAGATACTCTTAATGATCGGCTATGAAAAGCCAACTGACATTTACTCCTGAGGTGCTGACTTGCTGCACCCTCGACAACTACTGTGATTATTATTATTTGACCATGCTGGTCATTTATGAACATTTGAACATCTTGACCATGTTCTGTTATAATCTCCACCCGGCACAGCCAGAAGAGGACTGGCCACCAGTCCGGTTCCTCTCTAGGTTTCTTCCTAGGTTTATGCCTTTCTAGGCAGTTTTTCCTAGCCAGCGTGCTTCTACACCTGCATTGCTTGCTGTTTGGGGTTTTAGGCTGGGTTTCTGTACAGCACTTTGAGATATCAGCTGATGAAAGAAGGGCTTCATAAATACATTTGCTTTGATTTGATAATCCACACGTGTTAGATATTCTGCATCATTGTAATGGAAGAGGTCCACTCCAACTCTGGCCCAAGCTCTCTCTGGGATTGGATGAGAAATGAGGGGCTCTCTTTGTCTGTTGTTTTTGTGTGTGTTGCAGACTGCACATTTTGCTACATCTTCAATCTGTTTAGCCATGCCTGGTCAGATCATAATTTCTTCTCTCATTTTTTGAGGAATTACAACTTTTGAACTTTTGAACAGTAGTCCATTTCAGTATATCAAGTCCTCTCTGACGGTCCAGTAGTGCTGTATTTTATTTGCAACTTTTCTTCTTGTGTCTGGCCATCCTTTAACTGTTTCTGTGACCAGTCTTAACTCTTCATCTTCTGTTGTTGCTGTTTTAAATTGCTGCAGTTTCTCTTCTGAAAAAGGAAGTCTTAACTCTTCATCTTCTGTTGTTGCTGTTTTGAATTGCTGCAGTTTCTCTTCTGAAAAAGGAAGTTGATGAGCGATGAAGTTTACATCCAGCTCACCATCCAGCAATTTCTTTCTGTTCCTCCTGGTATGTTCGACTCAATGTGCATCTCCTTTCCTGGTTTGTATGTCACGTGTAGACTGTTTCTCTGCAGTCTGTCTGGTGCTTTCTGGAGCGACTTCCAAGGGCTTGTGGTCTGACTTCAGCTGGATCTGTTTTCCATAACAGTATTGATTAATCTTCTCACAGCCGTACACTATCGCCAGTCTGTGAGGGACCTTGACCCATATGCGATTGGCTGATCATCTAGCAGGATCACACCTCCCAAGCCTTCTGAGTTTGCATCCACAGATAGTCTCAGTGTTTTTTTTTCACATCGGAGTACTTTAACACTGGTGCATTGCTTTCAAGTGTTTTCAAGCTTTTGAGTCTCTGTTTCTGTACAGACTCCCAGTGCCACTGGATGTCTTCTTCCAGCAGTTGCCTCAGTGGTGCGCTGACATCTGAGAGATTTAGGATGAACTTTGCTAGATACTGCAATATTCCCCTAAACCTCTGAAGCTCTTCTTTGTCCTCTGGCATTTCTTGTATTGCTCTGACCTTTTTGGAGTCTGGTTTCAGGCCTTCTTTTCTCAACACATGTCCAATGTAGCGGATTTCTGTCATTCTGATGTTTCTCTTGTCCTTATTCAGTTTCAAGTTGATGCTTCTCAGTCTATCTAGTAGTTGTCTCAGTCTCCGGTCGTGCTGCTCTGTGTCATCACCCACGACAAGAATGTAATCCATGATGTTCATGACACCTTCCAGACCTTTCAAATGCTGGGCGAGGCACCTCTGGAACACCTGTGGAGTGGACACAATTCCGAACGGCAGTCTCTTGAATGAATACCTCCCAAACGGCGTATTTAATGTGTAGTCGGGAGCTCTCTTCAACCAGTTGAATTTGCCAGAATCCTTGGTTTGCATCAACAGTTGAGAATACCTTAGCGTTAGGAATTTCAGCAGCTACCTCTTCAATGGTATGTGAAGGATAATGTTCCCTCGATGGTTTTGTTTAAATCCTGTGGGTCCATGCATAACTGTATTTTGTTTGGCATGAAAAATATGGATGTCGTCGTCAAGCAAACTGAGCCTCCTGAATGGGTAAACGGCTTGGTGATAACCGTTCAGTTCCTTTTCCAGTTCTTCTTTTAGCGCCACAGGCACTTCTAGGTGAGGAAACCGCTGGTGTTACTTCTGGATCTAATGTGATGAACTCCTGGAACACATCCAGGTCCTGTAAATACATCTTCATATTCACTCAAAATGTTGGTCTCTGTCTTTTGTTCAAGCTTGAATATCCTCTGTATTAAGCCCATTTCCAGACAAGCTGATCTTCCAAGTATTGCAGGTGCATCTTGTTCGATCACTTGAAATTCCAGTTCAAACACTTTGTCTTTGTATTGGCATCTAAGCATTCTCTTGCTCTTTGGCGCCATTTAGTGGCCAGAATACGTCACCAGCTTGCAGTTGGATTTTTGCAGGGAATCGCCACACACTTTACACTTACTTTTTATTTTATTTATTTAACCTTTATTTAACTATACAAGTCAGTTAAAAACACATTATTATTTACAATGACGGCCTACCAAAAGGCAAAAGGCCTCCTGCGGGGACGGGGCTTGGTATTAAAAATAATAATAATAATATAGGACAAAATACACATCACGACAAGAAAGACACCACAATGCTACATGAAGAGAGACCTAAGACAACAACATAGCAACACATGGTAGCAGTTCAAAACATGGTACAAACATTATTGAGCACAGACAACAGCACAAAGAGCAAGAAGGTAACCAGACCATGAGCTAAATGCTGTGAAAATAGACATTATTGGCTGGAGGGATTTCTGAGCATGTGCGACATAGAGCAGAATGTCATCTGTATACAGAGAAATTGCTTGTTCAGTTTGTTTGATTTTGATATGTGAGGAAGCCTAATTTTGACATATGCTTTGTGCCAGTGGTTCAAGGGAGAGAGCAAATAGCATAGGGGAGGTGGGACAACCTTGTTTACATCCTTGTTGTATGATAAATGGATTAGAATGGGTAGTGCCTGTAGATATAATAGAAGAAGGATTCACATTCATGGTGCGAATCATATGTATAAATCTAGCCCCAAAACTGAACAAGCCATAAATATTCCCACTCTAAGCAGTCAAAGGGTTTTTCTGCATCTAATGATAACACAGCACACAGGGCATCAAGATTGGAAGCCTCAGCAACCAAATGAAACAGGCGGCGCATGTTATCGGCTCCCTGACAACTCTTAATAAACCCTGTTTGGTCAGGATGTATGAGCTTTCTCCAGGCGCATGGCGAGAGCTTTGGCATATATCTTAATTTCTGTTACGATTAAACTGATCGGCCCAAAATGTTCACAATTTGTGAGGTATTTTCCTTTCTTAGGGATTAGGGATATGATCGCTGTATTGATGTCACTGTGGAATTGTCATTTTTCAATAGCAATGTTAAGCGATTCAAGAATAACTGCTCCTAGCTCAACCCAAAAGTTGAGAATGAGTTCAGGAGGTATTCCATCAATAACAGGTGCTTTGGCTTTCTTGATATTTAAAAGAGAAGCTTTCATTTCAGATAAAGTGGGAGGTTCCTCTAATAAAACTGTTTCTTCTTGACAGAGTTTGGGCAGCGTAAGGTTCTCCAGGAACTGCCGACAAACAGAAGTATCAAAGTGATGTGAGGAACTGTATAAATCTGAATATTATGCTCTAAAAGTGTATTTATTTCTGTAGGATCAGATATCCGTCCTTTAGTAGGGGATCTGATTAGCTGTATTGATGATGTTTCAGCATGTTAAAGCTGCAGCTCCAGTAAGTGGCTAGGCCTACTCCCTTGAAAACAGTATTTTTGTCACATCCTCAGCATAATGAATTTTGATCTACGTCACAACAAGTCATTAAGTTCCAGTCTACTTGTTTTAAGCTCAATTTCTCTCTTTGTTGAATAGTTGTTTTATCATAGTTTTATAATAGTCTTCCATCATTTTACAATGATTTTACAATTCACTGGTCTTCTGAAGTCTTCATTTCTCTAAATTAGAAGAAAAATATGTAGTGTTTCCTCTTGTTAAACATTTTACAGCTAACCATACCATAGTTGAGTCCTACACGGAGTAGTCATTTTTTAAATATATATATCTGAGATTGGATTTTAACTGAAAGATGAAGTCAGAGTTGTGTAGTAAATTATTATTAAACCTCCATCTCAGTGCAAGCTTTTTCATTGAGAAGATTTGAAATTGACAAAGAATTGGATTATGATCAGATAGAATGGCCAGTAATGTTTTTATAAGTTCCATGTTACCTGTAATATCAGTAGATGTTAAAATGTAATCAATTCTCGAGAAAGTTTAAATCTATCAGAAAAGCATGTATAGTCCTTAGTTGTGGGATTATAACTTCGCCAACAGTCATTAAGATGAAGATCATTCACTTGTGATGAGCTATGAGAAGGTCCACATCTACCTAGCTTAGAATCAATAATGGCATTCATGTCAGTTCCAATAATAAGTGTATAATCTGATCAATTGAGCATGCTTCTGGTTGCAGTACTGAGAAAATCTTTGTCATATGAATTTGGAGCCTAAAAAGATACAAATGCTATTTTCTTTCCATACAAAGTGGAAAATGTGTAAGTAGATCTGCCCTGTTTATCATTTCCACTGTTTTCAATTGTAAGTGGTAGACTGCGTTTATGTAGAATAAAAATCAAATCAAATTTGATTTGTCACATTCTCCAAATACAGTGAAAGGCTGACTTACAAGCCCTTAACCAACAATGCAGTTTTAAGAAGAAAAAAATAAAAGAAATAAGAATAAGAAATAAGAATAAGCACCCCATTAGATTTAGATATGAAGCTGGAAGCAGCTGCCAGTTTGTAATATTTGTTTTGAAGTCTCCAGACATCACCCTCTTTCAATAGAGCAATGTCAACTTTATTCCTATGTAAAAAAAAATCAAGACATTTAATGAACTTATTTGGTTCATTTAGCACCCATCAGATTACAGGAAATGATCAGTAAAGTAGCCATGATCCATCTGTGGGGATGTGAATACCAGTTTGATGGATAAAAGGGGGGGGGGGGGGGACGGACGGACTAACTTATGATAGTTATAAAATGACTATTCAGCTGCCAACTAAATAGTTGTAAACCAGATATTTCAGGAAAAAAAAGTGTAAACATATCAATTTCTGGATAAAATGATATATAAAATTACCAAACCCTTCAGATTTCCATTCCACCACAATAACCCTGCAAAATGTATCAGAACAATTGAAATAAAGAATCCCTCCACACCCTGACAGGTTAGGACACAACAGGACACATCTCCACTCAATGTTAGAACCGTAACTGAGCCCAGCAGTGTCTATCACTAAAACCCTCCCAATATCCCTGAATATCTCACTCCATTTCCTAAATATCTTGCATTAACTGACACAATGGAGATATGAGAATGGTAAGAAATGCTCAATTGCCTGAATGATTAAGCCTTAATGTAGTAAAAACGCTGGAGAAGGGTGTTCTTTCACAGATGAATCCCGGTTTCACCTGTACTGGGCAGGCGGCAGTGTGTATGGCGTCGTGGGGAGAGCAGTTTTCTGCGGTCAACGTTGTGAACAGAGTGCCCCATGGTGGCGGTAGGGTTATAGTATGGGCAGGCATAAGCTATGGACAACGAACACAATTGCATTTTATTGATGGAAATTTGAATGCACAGAGATACCATGACGAGATCCTGAGAGCTGAGGCCCATTGTTGTGCCCTTCAGCTGCCGGCATCACTTTTCAGCATGATAATGTACAGCCCCATGTCACAAGGAACTGTACACAATTCCTAGACGCTGAAAATGTCCCAGTTCCTCCATGGCCTGCATACTTACCTGACATGTCACCCATTGAGTATGTTTGGGATGCTTTGGATTGACGTGTACGACAGCGTGTTCCAGTTCCCACCAATATCCAGCAATTTCACACAGCCATTGAAGAGGAGTGGGACAACATTCCACAAGCCACAATCAACAGCCTCTGATCAACTATATGCAAAGGACCAACAGATTAATATCTCTATTCTCAGTCATGTGAAATCCATAGGCTAGGGCCTAAAGCATTTATTTCAATTGACTGATTTCCTTTTAAATCAACTTTTAAAATATTTTTGTTGCATTTATATTTTTGTTCAGTGTAATTTGTAAAAAAATAAAATCTAAAAACATGTTTCCACTTTGTCATTATGGGGTATTGTGTGTAGATAGGTGAGGAATACATCTATATAATCCATTTTTTTATTCAGACTAACACAAAATGTTGAGTAAGTCCAGGGGTATGAATACTTTAAGGCACTGTATGTCATTACTCTCCTATGTTTGACGGACTTAAATATTGCGTCCACCATCCAACAGGGTCACATTTTAAATACAGTACAACTTATATAGCATACATAAATGTTTCCTATGCACAACATAAATGCTTCACAAATCCTCTATGTCATGCTCTATAAATGGTGCATAAACATACACAATGAGGTATGTGACATTTGTCAATTCACCCTACAATGTGCCTGGTTATGACATCCTTTATAGAGTGTGACATACACTTAGATTATATATGAAGACTTTATGTACGACATACGTTATTCTTTCGTTTAAAATGGGACCTCAAAAGGTTAAATGACTGTCCCACAGGGGCCTCTATGCAAAATACATTAGTTTCATCTTGGCAGCACGTCAGTAGTGGAATATCTGCAACTACAGCTGACAGGGTTAAGCCAAATTGTAAACCAACTTACACAAATTGTTCCTAGCGACTGAGCTAATATAAAATACTTCCTGAAAATCGTAACAAATGTCTTTGCTTTTGAGATGTGAATATGTAGCACTTATCATAATGGTGAAATAAAAAAAGAAAATTTGTAGGAAAAGCACTGCTTAAGAATATTCATAGTTCATATAGAACAAAGGCTTTCACTTGGAAACAGTTAACCTTTTGGGAGGAGAATGTCATTTCTAGCTGTCCTTTGTGTACAGTAACCACACCCTGCTATGCTTGACAGTCCCCCATGCTCCAGCTTTCATAGTTGCTGCTGCTTAACTCCATCCTCTGGAGCTGCTTCCTCTGCTAGTTCTGCCAGGGCCCTGTGACGCTCTGTTTCTGTCACCGTCATGGGATGCAGGGGGAAGAACCCAGCCAGTCCTACAGGAAGACATGAGAGGGTTGACAGTGTCTTAGACCACATAGATTCCCAGGTAGCATTGAGACTTAATTGGAAGTATTGATTACATTTAAAAGTATACTACACTGAACAAAGTGTTGGTGTTGGTCCCATGTATCATGAGCTAAAATCAAAGTTCCCAGAAATGTTGCATATGCACAAAAAGCTTCTTTCTCTTAAATGTTGCTTAACATGATCATCATTACACAGGTGCACCTTGTGCTGGGGACAATAAAAGGTCACTAAATGTGCAGTTTTGTCACACAACAATACCACAGATGTCTCAAGTTGAGGGAACGAGCAATTGGCATTCTGACTGCAGGAATGTCCACCAGAGCTGTTGCCAGAGAATTGAATGTTCATTTATCTGCCATAAGCCGCCTCCAATGTCATTTTAGAGAATTTGGCAGTACATCTAACCGGCCTCACAACCGCAGACCATGTGTATGGCGTCATGTGGGTGAGTGGTTTGTTGTTGTGAACAGAGTGCCCCATGGTGGCGGTCGGGTTATGGTATGGGCAGGCATAAGCTACGGATAAAGAACAAAATGGCATTTTATCAATGGCAATTTGAATGCACAGAGATACCGTGACGAGATCCCGCCCCATTTGATCCTGAGTCCCAAATGGGGCGGCAGGTAACCTAGTGGTTAAAGCGTTGGACTAGTAACCGAAAGGTTGCAAGATCGAATCCCCAAGCTGACAAGGTAAAACTGTGTCGTTTTGCCCCTGAACAAGGCAGTTAACAACCCACTGTTCCTAGGCCGTCATTGAAAATAAGAATTTGTCCTTAGTTAAATAGTTGCCTAGTTAAATAAAAAAATAAATTGTCATGCCATTCAACCGCCACCATTACCCAGTCATGTGAAATCCATCTAATGAATTTATTTCAAATGAGGAATTTCCTTACATAAACTATAACTCAGTAAAATTGTAAAAACTGTTGCGTTTATATTTTTGTTGTATAGTAGTTAGTTTAGTTTATGAACCTGTGATTTAGTGTCTTTTCCATGAAGTAGGCCTTACACTGGTCATTTCAATAAACTTGTAAAGTGTGTGTTGTCATGGTGAGGGTAGAGGGAACACACCTAGAAGTTTGGCCACAGGCTTCGTTGGATGTGCACCACAGCCCATCCAGTACTTGATCCTGTCATAGTTGATGCTGACAAGTTTCTCATTGTAGATGTTTGGCAGGGGGTCATACGAGCCTAGCTGTTCTATGTATTTACTGTCTCGTGCTCGCTTGTTGTAAGCTGCCACAATGCGGTAGAAAGGTCTGTTAGACTGTTTGTGGCCAGCCATTGCCAATCTGATGACAATGTGTCCTCCATGGTACGTCTTCAGTAGGAAGGATGCTGTAAGGATGATACAACAAAATCAGCATTGTATTGTTTTGTTAAAAAGTGAAATTTATATGCAATTAAATTGGCTGAAAAATAGAACAGCATTGAAGTAGGATGTTTTCTGTCAAAGAGTAAGCAATTAGTTGTGACCACAGTTCAGGTGGTGTGTTTTGTCAGGTGCATAGCTAGGTCAAAGGTTATCAGGTGTTTAGCCAGGTAAATTAGGGATTCACACTGCTTACACACCACAACCGCTCCAATAACACTATGCTATCTGGAAAATACTTGAATCTGGATCGCCACCCACGGTAACGGTTATTTAACATGGTGGAGCTCTCTTTTAACAATATCTGCAATAAATGGGAACACCACACACCCAACAGTATTTCATGTCTGGACAATAACTCATTAGTAAGTGGCCATCCCATAATACAAATAACACTCAATCAATCTGTTGTGTATTCCATGAAATAAACAAAAACTACTAGCTTGCTATACACCATACTCATGGCGTCAACAGTAAAGGTACAGACATTTCCGGGTAGCTAATAAGCGGACCCCAATGTTCTAGTTAGCCCATGTTTACAGCGTTAGTTAAATAGCAACCTGATCATACTTACATAGATGGACCATGTTTAGGTATACCCTGCAAAAGAGGTCAAAAGAATACGTAAGAGATCGAACACGTTTTCAACATTACAGAAAAGAGCACTTCTAATGTCTAATGTGACATTAGTATGGGTGCAGCCATTTTTAAACAGGAAGTAATGTTCTTCTTTGTGTAGTTTTTTTGTCACTTGACGCTGTGTATTGCTGCCTCTCGCAGGTCGGAGTGCGGATTGCAATTTTTTGATGAAACAAGCCACTTGCTATTCATCACATGGCAAACTGGCCATCCATAATCACAACAACATGCTGACTTCTGTCCCATGGAAGCACACACATCGCTTTTGTTACATTGTCCGCTAACCCATCCAGCTATACATATGCCACGGTTCAAGTGCAAGTTGGAACTAAGAAAGTGTATGAATTGCTAACCGTTTGTAGTTATAGAGTACCACAGTATAAGTCATAATATCCATCAATCCTAGCGGTCAAACGGGGAAATGGTTCCAATCATTTTTCCACCATTCATTTTTTTATAGTGGATTTTAGAAACACTTAAAATAAGGGCTGTGTTTCGTATAGGCTTACTCTTATTTTAAGTGTTTCTATGGGAAAAATCAATGGTGGAAAAACGATTGGAACCATTTAGCTGTTTTTTTATTATGGGTATTATGACAACTTCGCTGTGGGGCTCTATACACTTGCTGTGTTCAACCAGTTGGCAAGTCGTACATTTCAGAGTTTCATAGTTTAGACAAGCACATGAACGCGGCAACAATCCCAAAACCCTACCACCCCATTGGAAGCGATGATCCTTGAAGCGTTTCCTTTAAGTTTCGTAAATTTCCACCTGATGGCGCCAGTGGACTGTATTACACTGTCAGAGCTCCTAAGTGGAATGATCATCTCCAACAAAAGAGGACAATTTTGCATGTAAATTGTTATACACTTTAGCAACACTTATGATTGTTTAAATAGACAGTCACACAAATCTAATAATAAATTAAAAATAATCATCATTGTATCAATGATGTATCAATATCAATAAATCATCTTCATTTAAATATTTATATTGGCCATCAAATTGAGGTGACATGTTGAGTTATTTTTCAGACATTCATTTGGTATTTATTAGCCACTGCAAAAGCATCAGTTAAAAGTCAGACCAATGTGATCCTCTCCTTGCTCTAGATGTCTTTAGATGATTACACAAGTTCAGCTCTCGCTCCAGCCACTGCAAATGCGGAGTAGAAACATTGATTTCCTGAGAGTGACCCATGAATAGAGGGTTCAGTGCTTTGCATGATGTAAACCGTGTGCACTGATATTTGTTCCCTTTGGGAGCTCCACTCCCTCGCTGGTTGAACATGGTGATTTCACACTCCTGTTGTGGAGAGATGCTGTTCCTGTGTGTGTGACAAACACATGGTTTCTCTGAGGAGGGGTCAGACTCTGATAGCCCTTTGTCTATGAATGAACACATAGTTATATTTGATAACAGATAGTGCATATGTTCTCACAGCACATAAGTCTATAACAAGTCTATAAGTCAATAATAAGTCTATAAGTCTTCCTGTTAAGGCAAGGGCTGATTTCAAGGTTCTACTGCTAACCTACAAAGCATTACATGGGCTTGCTCCTACCTATCTTTCCGATTTGGTCCTGCCGTACATACCTACACGTAAGCTACGGTCACAAGACGCAGGCCTCCTTATTGTCCATAGAATTTCTAAGCAAACAGCTGGAGGCAGGGCTTTCTCCTATAGCTCCATTTTCATGGAATGGTCTGCCTACCCATGTGAGAGACATAGACTCGGTCTCAACCTTTAAGTCTTTATTGAAGACTCATCTCTTCAGTAGGTCCTATGATTGAGTGTAGTCTGGCCCAGGAGTGTGAAGGTGAACGGAAAAGGCGCTGGAGCAACTCTGCCTGGCCGGTTCCCCTCTCTCCACTGGGATTCTCTGCCTCTAACCCTATTATTGGGGGCTGAGTCACTGGCTTACTGGTACTCTTCCATGTCGTCCCTAGAAGGGGTGCGTCACTTGAGTGGGTTGAGTCACTGATGTGATCTTCCTGTCTGGGTTGGCGCCGCCCTTGAGTTGTGCCGTGGCAGAGATCTTTGTGGGCTATACTCGGCCTTGTCTCAGGATGGTAAGTTGGTGGTTGAAGATATCCCTCTAGTGGTGTGGGGGCTGTGCTTTGGCAAAGTGGGTGTGGTTATATCCTGCCTGTTTGGCCCTGTCCGGGGGTATCGTCGGATGGGGCCACAGTGTCTCCTGACCCCTCCTGTCTCAGCCTCCAGTATTTATGCTGCAGTAGTTTATGTGTCAGGGGGATAGGGTCAGTCAGGGATAGGGTTTGTTATATCTGGAGTATTTCTCCTGTCTTATCCGGTGTCCTGTGTGAATTTAAGTATGCTCTCTCTAATTCTCTCTCTCTCTCTCTCTCTCTCTCTCTCTCTCTCTCTCTCTCTCTCTCTCTCTCTCTCTCTCTTCTCTTGAAGGACCTGAGCACTAGGACCATGCCTCAGGACTACCTGACCTGATGACTCCTTGCTGTCCCCAATCCACCTGGCCGTGCTGCTGCTTCAGTTTCAACTGTTCTGCCTGCGGCTATGGAACCCTGACCTGTTCACCGGATGTGCTACCTGTCCCAGACCTGCTGTTTTCAACTCTCTAGAGACAGCAGGAGCGGTAGAGATACTCTGAATGTGATCGGCTACGAAAAGCCAACTGACATTTACTCCTGAGGTGCTGACCTGTTGCACCCGCGACAACCACTGTGATGATTATTATTTGACCCTGTTGGTCATCTATGAACATTTGAGCATCTTGGCCATGTTCTGTTATAATCTCCACCCGGCACAGCCAGAAGAGGACTGGCCACCCCTCATAGCCTGGTTCCTCTCTAGGTGACTGTGAGTCCTATCTGCAGGAACTTGACAGCAAACTGTTTTGCTTATGTGAACATGTTTACCATTTTCTCATCCTTAATACACAATTGATACAAAAAAAGACAGAGATCTACCTGCATGATCATTTTTAAATCTGCATGTATCATCATCACACAGTACAAAATTACAAAATCACCCATTGTCGTCCCTTGAATTAGCTTTTGTCATGTAAATTATATTTTTGTGGAAGAGATTATTCTGTATCTAGTTCTAATGGTATTAATGTCCCCGATTTATTGTACATTTCCATCATATGAATATAATAATTGTACACCTAGTGACTGGATAGGACATGTTATAGTTTGGCTATTTATTGTGTGATACACAACCACACATGTATAATGGTTTGAATATTATTCAATAACTGTCTACTTCTAAAGCACATATCCCCAGAAATGATGCAGGTTACAGTGCCTTGCGAAAGTATTCGGCCCCCTTGAACTTTGCGACCTTTTGCCACATTTCAGGCTTCAAACATAAAGATATAAAACTGTATTTTTTTGTGAAGAATCAACAACAAGTGGGACACAATCATGAAGTGGAACGACATTTATTGGATATTTCAAACTTTTTTAACAAATCAAAAACTGAAAAATTGGGCGTGCAAAATTATTCAGCCCCCTTAAATTAATACTTTGTAGCGCCACCTTTTGCTGCGATTACAGCTGTAAGTCGCTTGGGGTATGTCTCTATCAGTTTTGCACATCGAGAGACTGAAATTTTTTCCCATTCCTCCCTGCAAAACAGCTCGTGCTCAGTGAGGTTGGATGGAGAGCATTTGTGAACAGCAGTTTTCAGTTCTTTCCACAGATTCTCGATTGGATTCAGGTCTGGACTTTGACTTGGCCATTCTAACACCTGGATATGTTTATTTTTGAACCATTCCATTGTAGATTTTGCTTTATGTTTTGGATCATTGTCTTGTTGGAAGACAAATCTCCGTCCCAGTCTCAGGTCTTTTGCAGACTACATCAGGTTTTCTTCCAGAATGGTCCTGTATTTGGCTCCATCCATCTTCCCATCAATTTTAACCATCTTCCCTGTCCCTGCTGAAGAAAAGCAGGCCCAAACCATGATGCTGCCACCACCATGTTTGACAGTGGGGATGGTGTGTTCAGCTGTGTTGCTTTTACGCCAAACATAACGTTTTGCATTGTTGCCAAAAAGTTCAATTTTGGTTTCATCTGACCAGAGCACCTTCTTCCACATGTTTGGTGTGTCTCCCAGGTGGCTTGTGGCAAACTTTAAACAACACTTTTTATGGATATCTTTAAGAAATGGCTTTCTTCTTGCCACTCTTCCATAAAGGCCAGATTTGTGCAATATACGACTGATTGTTGTCCTATGGACAGAGTCTCCCACCTCAGCTGTAGATCTCTGCAGTTCATCCAGAGTGATCATGGGCCTCTTGGCTGCATCTCTGATCAGTCTTCTCCTTGTATGAGCTGAACGTTTAGAGGGACGGCCAGGTCTTGGTAGATTTGCAGTGGTCTGATACTCCTTCCATTTCAATATTATCGCTTGCACAGTGCTCCTTGGGATGTTTAAAGCTTGGGAAATCTTTTTGTATCCAAATCCGGCTTTAAACTTCTTCACAACAGTATCTCGGACCTGCCTGGTGTGTTCCTTGTTCTTCATGATGCTCTCTGCGCTTTTAACGGATCTCTGAGACTATCACAGTGCAGGTGCATTTATACGGAGACTTGATTACACACAGGTGGATTGTATTTATCATCATTAGTCATTTAGGTTAACATTGGATCATTCAGAGATCCTCACTGAACTTCTGGAGAGAGTTTGCTGCACTGAAAGTAAAGGGGCTGAATAATTTTGCACGCCCAATTTTTCAGTTTTTGATTTGTTACATTTTTTTGAAATATCCAATAAATGTCGTTCCACTTCATGATTGTGTCCCACTTGTTGTTGATTCTTCACAAAAAAATACAGTTTTATATCTTTATGTTTGAAGCCTGAAATGTGGCAAAAGGTCGCAAAGTTCAAGGGGGCCGAATACTTTCGCAAGGCACTGTAGATCAGTGGGTTAACCAGTTGATTTGCAATCCAACAGGCCCGGTCATGTGGAGTTGTAGATGGCCCAGACACCCAACACACATAAAGTTCCATGAAATAAGTAGAGATGATATACAGGGAAACACCGTCATTATTGTGCTGACCACTTTTCTGTGCAAAATCAGAAAATGAATAGACACTTCACACAGCTAGACAGCGAGCAAAATGCATCTAGCATGGTGAATCGGCAGTGCATGATTAACTGAACACTGACGTTGAGTCCAGTGGTAGCTGATAATCTCGTGAGGGCCACATGCTCTTTGGGACAGCAAGAGGAGTTGTTCCTGCCATAATCGTCTGTGACAGTTAAGTTAGAGATGCTCAGATGACCAGATAGTGTACAAGGAAAGAGTCAGAATGAACCCCTTGAAGACGTGGCTTTAAATGAAATGAAGTTGTGATAGAAGTTGGCCACCTTCAGAAATTATGATTATGTTTAAAAAGCTAATAATGGCTGCAAATAACACATAAATGCACATAACTGATATACTCAAGCTAAGATATAGCTAAGCCTTACAGGTCCCCTCCAGTTGTTTGAACAAGACACTGGGCTTGAAGAAAAAACATGAGTCAATGAGCTCTCAGAAAGATTGAACAGCCTATGCCCACTCAGAAAACAGAGAGGTGGGTGAGATGAACTGACTCCGTGTAGTACCAGTAAGCCAGTTTCACACATTCATTGGGGAAACATTTTAACCAGCATGTCTGTCCCAAATATTAATTTTATCCAGCAGATTATTGAGGAGAGGTGAGGCCAAGGAGGCCAGATGAAGCTTCACAGACTCTCCCATGACACCCATCCCTAACATGATAACCAAAGCATGCTTCTTACCCATTCTCAATTAGATTATCTGTTCTGCTAACATTTGTGTTTCACATCTTGACTGAAACCTCCGCATTGTCTTCAGTGTGATTTGCAAGACATTTTAGAGTTTGCGATACGATTTTTCAATCAGATTTCTTCCATGTGTGCACTACTGGAGCTTGAACTGAAACAGTAAAGCAAATCTTGTTTTGTGGGAAAGGACATGAATAAATACTTATTCCTTTGGAACAGAGGAAAATATGGAACCTCACACATTTGACTAACTTTACCTGAGAAGTATTCAGATGCCAATCCACATGTTGTCTCTGGATGGACCAGACCTGCAGTTTAAATTAGTCTCATTAAAAACAATCCCATGTTATCACCGACAAGCTTCCCAGCCTTGTAGAACGCGTACAGTTTTGAACACGTTTAATCAACTACCCACATAAAGAAATGTCTGATCTCAGTCCACTGTGAGGTCTCAAGTCTGACTTAGTCCCCTGCCTGCTGTCTCTGTCCAGCTACAGTGGTGCCATCCATCCTCTATGAACCCATGGACCCAACAGAGACAGACAGAGGGACATTTTTTCTCTCACGTTGGGGATCAAATTCTGTCTTTTTCCGCTGATTGATCTCTCAGATGGATTCAGTGAGACTAATTATGTCAGCATGCAAAATGGAGGCTGTTACTTTCATCTTCATTAAACAAAGGACTTGCTTTCTTCCTTCGGCTTTTTCAAAGAGATGCTTTTAACTGATTAAGAGCAAAACACGACTAGTCTATCACATGCTGCTAGGAGTTGAAGAATTTAAGAGTTTTGTTGCTAAATGGATGGATCTGTCTCTAAAACAAACAGCATCAATATCTTTGTTAGACAATTCGTAAGTGGCCTTCTGTTGTCTTCTGGTGTATGTGCAGCACAACCTTGAGACAAATATCTTTGAAACATGCTTTATTGCAATGGCTTGAAAAGGACTGACGGTGCTTTAAAGCATTGGCCGAAAAGAAACAGGAATTATCCTGGAGGTGAATAGGAACTCCATTGGTTTGTGAAGGCTATGAATAACATGCAAGTGTTTTTGAATGGTCCCTTTAGTTTTACTCTGAGATGTATTGTTCCTTCAGTCTGGTCAGTAGCTGGTCAGGATAGTCACAGCTTGTTAAAGGGAAGATGTTTGGGGAACACAGTCCACTCACTGTGACTTCCTGCTCACCATCCCAGGATCCACTGATGGCTGCTGCACGGGGTGATGCTGCAGAGCCAGGATGGTTGCTTGGGTGAAAGGGCAAGAGGATTTGGCATACACATCAGACCGTGATGCCACAGCATGGGGTTCTATCACATGTTGTACACACAGGTCACACACACACACACAGACACACAAGCACACGCACCCACGTGAATATGGGGCACAACTCCTCAAGTCTATTTGTTAAACCATACAATTTACAGTGTGGTACACAGAGCACATCATTTTGGTTTATATTTTGTTGCTTGTTTGTTAGTGTTGTTTCTTACTGGAGCTCTCAGGTATTGACAGTGTGGACAAGTAGTCTACTTCACCACTACAGCAGGTTACACAATGTCGCAAGGGGAAGGTGGAGTTTGATTTGATTTTTAGATTGTACATATTAATTAGCTAATACAAAAAACATTCAGGATCTCTTGTATTAATATTCATAGGGATTTTGTAGAATTTATCAGACATCAACGAAGACACATTCATCAAATACTGTTCATGATTTCCACTTAAATTAGTCACAGAAATATTGTTTGAAATATTCATGCTCTTGAAATGAAATATCATGCTCGCTCTGATCTTCACTTTGCGTTTTAGTAGTAATATAACTTTTATAAACTAACACTTACTTAGCAATTATAAATAATGAATGGCCTACAGAGAAAATGTAATGGTGATAATGGAATAAAACTTAAATACAATATAGTCACATGGTCTAGGTCAAGATTCCGGGATGTGTTTGCAATCATAAATAGAGTGTTTAATCACATACAAACCGCATTACTACGTAATATCTGCTCAATGTTTGATTCCCCATAAATGATATTCGATTAGGCTTTCAGTGATACAACAAATAAAACGTTTTGACAGACCTGGTCCTCCTCTGGTCAGGTTTGTGTCATCTGAGGGCCCTGACAGACACTCAACAGGTTTGTGTCATCTGAGGGCCCTGACAGACACTCAACAGGTTTGTGTCATCTGAGGGCCCTGACAGACACTCAACAGGTTTGTGTCATCTGAGGGCCCTGACAGACACTCAACAGGGTTGTGTCATCTGAGGGCCCTGACAGACACTCAACAGGGTTGTGACTGAGGGCCCTGACAGACACTCAACAGGGTTGTGTCATCTGAGGGCCCTGACAGACACTCAACAGGGTTGTGTCATCTGAGGGCCCTGACAGACACTCAACAGGGTTGTGTCATCTGAGGGCCCTGACAGACACTCAACAGGGTTGTGTCATCTGAGGGCCCTGACAGACACTCAACAGGTTTGTGTCATCTGAGGGCCCTGACAGACAATCAACAGGGTTGTGTCATCTGAGGGCCCTGACAGACACTCAACAGGGTTGTGTCATCTGAGGGCCCTGACAGACACTCAACAGGGTTGTGTCATCTGAGGGCCCTGACAGACAATCAACAGGGTTGTGTCATCTGAGGGCCCTGACAGACAATCAACAGGTTTGTGTCATCTGAGGGCCCTGACAGACACTCAACAGGGTTGTGTCATCTGAGGGCCCTGACAGACAAGCAACAGGGTTGTGTCATCTGAGGGCCCTGACAGACAAGCAACAGGGTTGTGTCATCTGAGGGCCCTGACAGACAAGCAACAGGGTTGTTTTATCTGAGTGGCTCTGCATGCATTTCTCCTACTCAAACACAGCAGGAACAGTCATGACTTGTTTTACACCATCTACTATTCACTATTATCTTGTGCGATGGTGGGATGCAAATCATCAAAGACTTGGATGTATGCAATTAAACACAGAGGCTATAGTATAACATCTTTCTTTACAGATCTAAAGGGAACAGGCATGATACCACCACAACACTTACATACACAAATGACATGTGTATACAGTGCAGTGACATTTGACTGTAGAGGGAAACTAGGGTAGTGTTGGGCTGTTAACTGAAGAGACAGGTGAGCTCTGCCACAAGGCGATAGGGGCCTTTGGTTATTCCAGAATCTGTTTGTTTGTCCCTCTGTGGGTTGTCTAGTGAGAAGGACAGCTATTCCTCTCTCTTTCTCAGTGGCAGGGCTTTAGCATCCTGCACCTTGCACGTAAACACATGAGCAGCCAACACTTTCATGTACCCAAAGTTTAAATGTCCAAAAACAAACTAGTTGGACAGGCTCTTCATTTCCCAAGCCTCCATACTGTCAATGAGATGTCTACTGTATACCAATCTAGTGAGCTAGGGATTTTAGGTTACAACAGGATTCATGCAATAATGAGCAGTGACAGGATGTCACCCACGCTGCCATGGATCACCCTCTACCCCCCCTCACCCCCCACCCACCCATCCAGCTGGGGACACCTGCTGCCAGCCTGATGTCACCTCCACTCCCCCGCTCCCATCTCCTTTCCCCTCAGGGGTAACTTAGTGATGCTGCTGATCTGGCTGTGAGGGAGTTCACCTGCCCTCCTCTCCACTTCACTCTGTCATGGTCATCTCTATCTTGTGGGCACAACATCAGCCTATCAGAGCCCTAGCTGTGTCTGTCTGTCCAGTGTCTCCCTTAAGCATATGTCTGTTTGTATTAATGAGATGAGTATCTATAAACAGCACCCTCTAATTAACTAAAGAAAGCAGCTCTCCTTTCCTCTTACAAGACAATTTTATATAGTATCTCTCTCTGCATCCTGATAAAAATAATTTGCATACGGAAGCAATAACACATTTTGATAATTCCAAGCAGATGTGAACATGCCCCAGCAAGTTAACAAGATTCTGCTGGATTTGCAGAGCAGAGCAAAGTAGAACGTGTTAGTGTCTGAGCTGCAGCGTCACGGTGCACTCTAAGTGGGAGGACCTGGCACATAACAAGCATGGTCCTGGCAGTAGTCTGCTCTGGTCTGCAGCAGTCGCACCTGTCTGAACACAGACCAGGCCACAGAGGAGAGATAGAGACCCTTCTGCCACTCTATCACCTCTATATGGACATGAAATACTTTAGATGAAATGTTGATGTGTTTTTGTTCAAGATAATAATTTATCCAAATATGTCTCAAATTGAAAGACAATGCACACCAAGTGGAACTCACAAGTTGTGTGTGAAGGCAGAGACTCCAGAGAGAGGAAAAAAGTGCTTTGTATTATGAAGGAGTCTTATCTTATAGTAAAGTAAAATAACAACAAGCTCTATGAGGACATTAATAAAGGACCCAAGATTTGCTATTTTACTAGGCGGAAAATATTTGCACTTGTTGTCTGTATCCAATTTAGTTGTATGTTGTAAATAGCTTTTTCTGTACAGTGTGCAATTTGTTTCAACTCTGTAATGTACACCTTTACATATCAACAAAAGGATAAGCATTCCATTTGTTTTGCTGAAGACACTATTTAATATCAAAGAGAAGGGAATAGCAGGGGGAAAATAGTATAATGTTAGGGAACTTTCAATTATGTTAGGAAACTGTTAAAGTAATGCTTCAAGTTGGTAACACCACATACAAGATGTCATTAAAACCATATTCATGTAATACTTTACTTTGTTCAAACTATGGTGATTAAATAAGCAATGCTCTTATCAAAGGTAGGCTTTTTTTGTGTACTTCCAACATGAATAGATAAAAAAATTGTACAAGGCACTATGAGTTGATGCAGGATGGAGATAGGATGCCTTGCAGAGAAACAGCAGTATTCACCTACAAGCTAAAAAGAAACTTGGGTAATTGCCATGTCATAAATAATGAGGCTTGGTAGCAAAGTGTTTGAAGAACAACCCAGATCAAGATAAGACTGGAGACAATATGTTGAAAGGGGAAGTGTTTTCTGTCTTGTGAATTTGATAAAAGAAACAAGTGACAGTCCCTTATTGGAATCAGATGCAGGGACGTGTATCAGTGGTGTGGGGGGGGGGGGGGGGGGGGGGGGGGGGTCAATCAACTGTCACAACGAGACATCTTTCTCTGGACAAATATACCCAATTATCTCCTGAAATTCTCCTGCATGTAGTTTGCTGTACTTTCATCAGCCATTCGTTTACCTCGTGAATATAGGGGACATAGAGAGGGCATGTAAAGTAAAGACCGTCGCCCTCTAGCGGACATTAGCGTACATCATTGCCCCATCGTGTGAAACGCGCCTAAACGTATTAAGCTGATCATGCAGACAAAGTGGCAACACAATGATTGTGTAAATGATATAGCCCACCGTGCTTAATGTTGACTCAATTTTTTAAAAGTATTTTGGTGTCATGGTTTGCCAAGAGTTCAGAATCTCAGTTCGTGAACAGGAGCTGGGATGCGTTTCTTGCAATCGGTTTGTCCTTAAATTAAAATGTACAAAACAAACCTGTAAAATCTAGTGTTATAACAACTTAATTTAATAGTAAAGGGTAATGGGGTGCTGAATTTGTAATTTAATCACAAAAGTTAATTATGGCTGTGGATTGCAAATAAATGCATTGAGTAAATAATGCATAGCTATTTCCTTTATTTTTACATACTCCTTATGGGAAAACTAAAAGCAAGTGGACAAGAATAAACACACTTTTATAAAGATATTGCCTGACAGGTTGATATTGACATTGTTAGGCCTAATACTATAATATTTTAAATAAAATTAACCAATATTATCATCATTATCATGGTTATCAGCACTTTTGTTAGAATTGTACTTAGGCCTACATAAAGATAGACATAATATCAACCAAAATAACCCACACTAAAGAAAGAACAACATGTGAATGTTTACTGTTTATTGATTTTATAATATTTAAATAAACATGTTCCAATCCTTTTACATGAATTTCAATAAAGCAGACACAAACTTGACATGATACTTGAAGTAAAAAAAAGTAATACTGAACCAGCCTTACATTATTATGAGGTTTGAAAAACACAGTTGAGGGGAAGGTGATTTATATTCGTATTTTTATCGTGAGAGAGCGAACGTATTGGTAACATCCCTCCTCGCTAAAGGCAGTAGAAAGACAGCTGATGTTTCCATCTAAAGAATGTTTTTCTAGAAAACGCTTTTGTTTGGTTTTCACGTGATTGATGCTTGACTTAATCCAATGCTCGGTGAGTCTTCCAAGGAGGGTGAGGCGGGCTCTTTGTGCCTTCTATCCCATGTGAAGAAAACCAAAGCGGCAGGGTTAGGGTCATAGCTATTCCGCAGGGTACCAGGTCCTCCCCATCCGCGCATCTGCATGTGAAATCGCCATTTCACCCCTCCACACTCCCTAATTGTTGCAAAAATTATTTGTGAAATTGCCTTCCACCAGTACTGTTTTCCACAGCAATTGTATATGCACTGCAGGCCCACAGAGTTGACACGCGACTTTCAACCTAGTCTTCTTTCTTAGGCTACTTAAGAATGTAGGCTAATAGTTTTAACCTATTACTTTTATTAGAATTAGCTTTAAGCTATTGCTATTTGAAAGGTCCCCCTTGTAAGTGTTCTCTACGCCTACCTGTTAGGCTATCCGCCTACTACCGCCATAGATCGGTGGAATTACTGTAATACTCAGAAGCTTGCACGTTTAACTGAAAATGATTTGATGTTTTCGGCCTAATTGAAGTTAAAATGTTAATTTCCAAAATAGAATGTCTTCACCTATATTGTGATATTGAATTCCACGGATGAAATCTAAATAGCAATAGGAACCGTGTCTGTATGAAATATGCTACCGCAAACTCATACAGGCCTATCCTACAGGTGTTTTCTGCAGAAGAGAACGCGGATGACAGGCTAACTAGTCTATTATATTGTTATCAAATCAATAACGCTGCTGAGACCCTTACGGAAACCCCCTCTTATTCCCTAGACATTTGCTGAATTAGCTTACTCTGCTGAATCCAGTCTGTGAACACACTGTAAAAATATGTATTTTAAAAAGTATTCCGCGTGATTTTGTATAATACATTCCTGTGAGCTATACTTTTTAAAAATCACCTCTAATACATCCAAGTTAACTTTTTAAAAATATTCTATTTAGATGTATTTATATTTTATTTATATTTGTATTGTTTTAGTTCGCTGAACATTTTCTTGTCAGATAGGCCTAAATGTTTAAATTCTGCTTTGATCATTATATTCTATTACAATTACTTCAGTCTACAATTGGAAAGTCGTAAAAACAGATATAAACCAGATAGGGTCTTTACTAATCTTGATTATTGGTCATTGCATGAGTTGCAACTCACAGTTAGGCGCTTGTTGGGCCTCTTTCTACAATTTATGATGGCAGTTATGCCAGATTTCTTTAAAAAAATGTTTTCATTTACAACTGCGACCTGGCCAAGATAAAGCAAAGCAGTGCGACACAAACAACAACACAGAATTACACATGGAATAAACAAACATACAGTCAATAATACAATAGAAGTCCATATACAGTGTGTGCAAATAAGGTAGGATAAGGGAGGTAAGGGAATAGATTGCTGAAGCACCTCAATGGTCAGTCAGTCAGTCCCTCAACGTAAAGGTCGAATCTATCTCCATGGAAATGAGGGTGACTGAGCGGGGGAATAGAGTTGCTCTTGGAGTAGGCCTAATATTCAGTTAACTTCTTAAACCTTTACTGCACTTTTTGTGTAGTCTTTTTCCTATAGTGTTGAACCTCAAATTACTATCTGATATCAGATATCATAAAACGTTTAAGCCAACGTGACCATAGCAAATAATTATCTCCAAGTTTAAACAATGAATGTAGGTTACTACACACACACACACACACACACACACACACACACACACACACACACACACACACACACACACATACATACATACATACATACATACATACATACATACATACATACATACATACATACATACATACATACATAATACCATGTGGATTTGTGAATATTGTACTTACACAAATATAGATATACATTAATACATCTTGTTTATAATGATTCACATGTGTGGACAGAGCAAAGAAGGAGTCGTGTTTTATTCAGGTATAATGATTACCATCACATCTGTTTGGTTTTGTTTCTTAGTTTTGTAATGTGGAGGGACTGATGCAATGAATTCGAAACTGCATGAGTGCGTTGCTTCCCATGCGGTTGTCTGATTGGTCGACAAGTCCGCGGCTTTACCCACTCTCCCCGTCATGAATTAAATAAGGCCCGTCGAGCCTATCGGCGCGCTTCAGTGTCTCCTCCTACAACGCGCGCCAAAGTTGGCCACTTATACTACTTTCAACCAGTAGGCAGACGTTAAAACTAGCTGACAACGTATATCAAGGTAAAGAATTAAATAAACTTTGCCCATTTACACATTTGAGTTCAAGGTGCAACCCTCCCTTAACACTGCACAAAACCCTTTGCTAAAGGGGTCTTCTTTTACCCCACAAACTCACCAACCAGGTGACGAACATCACCACTTTTTCTGTTGGAGGGGTTTTACTATTTAGGAGTTTCTCTGACTGGGACTACGATTTTATTGTCTCCTTTTTATCCTTTTGAGAGGAGACATTTCGTCACATCCTGTCGGCGTATACCTATATTTTCTTGTCTGGACTTTGCACGAGTAAGAATTTGGTATCAGTGCCCACCCGGTGTTGCTTCAGTAGCTAGAATGGCTACTTTACCAGGAACAGTGCCTCGAATGATGCGCCCTGCGCCAGGCCAGAACTACCCCCGCACCGGATTCCCTCTGGAAGGTACGGCATCTTTTTAACTTGTAAAAAAATTATCGAGAGTTGCAACAAAAACTAACTCGTCATCTTAGAGGGAGGTTATAGCTCATCTTCGTGAAAGATTAGGAAATATTAGGCAATTGTGTTTTTGATTTGTTGTAGCTCATCTTTGTGAAATATTAGACAATTGTTTTTTCTATTGTCTATTAATTTAGGTCTAGGCTACTATACAGGGAAAATGAAATGGTTGTGTTACAAACTAGACAGCCTAACATGGCTTGACAGGCCTAGATGTTGATTGTAGAAGTATAGGCCTACTTTAAATGTATTATTTCTAGTGTTTGTTATGTTTACCTATATCACTGACAATATGGATGATCAAAATGTTACTTCATAGAATGTTGAATGCGTGATAGGCCTATCCTCCTGATTGATTAGTGATCGTTTTATGCAATTAAAAACGCACTAAACCAATGGTGACATGGTTGCTAAGATAACTTCATGAGTCAAATTATAAACTATGCGAGGAAATAAAATAAAAAAGACCTAAGCAAATGCGCGGAAAAATACCAATTTGTATTTGCAGGTAGGCCTATTTATGCGAATCGGTCCCAATCACAGTCTGTTCGTGCTCAAGAGCTTTTAATGAAAATGCACAAAACCAAAAGCTCCAGGATTTGTTGAAGTATCCTGTTGCTGCAAATGGAAACAAAATACACAGCAAAGAGATAGCTCAAAGGATCACATCAATATTTGTACAGCATGACTAGGAATAATCAAGGTGGAAAGTTCCACACTCTTCAGTGCCTCTTGAATATGAAATTAGATCCTCAAGTGCTCTATGGCACTAATGATACGTCCTGCCAGCCAGGCTGACTGGGAATGAGTGTGAACAGGGTTCTCTACTAAGAATGGATGGGCTGTGGGATATGTTTGGAATGTGTCTATCTTATAGTTTAGTATAATACCTCTGCTGCAACCAGCTCTCACAGTCTAATGTCAGAATTAGACGTTCATCCATTCGACACATCCATACACATATTATTACTGTATCATTATCACGGTTGTGATGACGATAATGATAAATCATATTATTATGATGATTATTATAGGCGCATGATAATGGGATTTGGGCCGAAAATTGATAGTCAAGAACTACGGGCCAGGCCTACTTATTTCGTGTTGAATTATTGTCTATGTGAAATAACTCTCAAGATATTAATTAATTTAAAGTTGGCCTATATAGTACCAAACCAATTTCACATCAACATATTTAATTGTTTATCCTTAACATAATTTCACATTGCCCTCTTTGTCATTGCATTGTTGTCTAACTTGATCTCTTGCGCATTAAACTTTAACAATTACAATATCATCAGGACAATATACAGGACCTGAATATGTTTATTGTGGAACAGTATCAACCCCCCTGGGCCAAGGTCGGGTGAACCAGCTCGGTGGAGTGTTCATCAACGGGAGGCCGCTGCCAAATCATATCAGACACAAGATAGTAGAGATGGCCCACCATGGCATCCGACCCTGCGTAATCTCGCGACAGCTACGAGTTTCCCATGGTTGTGTCTCCAAAATCCTCTGTCGGTACCAGGAGACCGGTTCGATTCGTCCCGGGGCAATAGGAGGCAGCAAGCCTAGGGTGAGTGGAGGACTATAGTTTCTACGTTATTTCACAATCGACTTCAGCTAGCTGACACCTTGACCTGCAATTCGTGTAAGACTACCAATTATTCTTCTTCTTCGTCAGTTATCATGTCACGTGCATTTTACACACCTGCATGCCTGCATGATGCAAACATTTCCACACACAAACATTACGAGTTATAGCCTATAAGTTATGACTATTGCATGGAGTGAAATACATGCAGTTTTGTGTGTGATTGATTTGTGAGGTAGCCTATGAAGACACGAACCGTACATCTCGAAACTAGGCCTTCAATCAGGAAGTTTAGTAGCATAGGCTATAGGTTAATGGCTAGAAGGTATCCAGTTTTTGTCGAATTAAACGTCAGATTTGGCTTTTCGTAGCAGGTTTAGAAAATTTACGCAATTAATTTAACGAAATGACTGGGCTATGGGCCTTGAAATGTTGTAGGAAGGCATGCGTCTACATTTCAAACTCCCAATCAGGGAAACACGTAGGCTATGTGTATTTGTATCCATATACATTACAATATCATGTTCTTCGTGTGAATTAAACGTTGTTTCGACTTTCCTCTCTCTGTGTCTGGCCGTTGCACGTTATAAAACCCACAGCAGGTATCAACTCCGGATGTGGAGAAGCGGATTGAGGAGTACAAGCGAGAAAACCCCGGGATGTTCAGTTGGGAGATCCGGGACAAGCTGCTGAAGGACGGGGTGTGCGACAGAAGCACAGTTCCTTCAGGTGAGGCTTCTGGTAAGCAACTTTTCCTTCTTATGGTGATTACTGTAAGGGGATGAGACATGAACCCATCTACAGGCTGGCATTTGATGTGCAGTTTTTATATATTGTACTTCTATTTTTGTAACTTCATCATTTTTCACATTGTCTTGACATGAGCTGATGAGCATATACATATACCATTCATTTACTACACCAAATACCGTAGGACTTTTTTGTTGTAATCCAAGGCCTATTTGGTTTTCTCTCAGTGAGCTCCATCAGCCGAGTTCTGAGGGCCCGATTCGGCAAGAAAGATGACGACGACGATAGTGATAAGAAGGATGAAGACGGAGAAAAGAAAACAAAGCATAGCATCGATGGCATTCTCGGCGATAAAGGTAGGCCAGCAAAGAAAAACATGGCTTACTTTGCTATGAATTGTGACTAAATCGTGTCATTCTTATTTGTCTTATTAAACAATAAAATGTTAGGCGTACTTGTATCCTATACACACACTTCCACGATAATGCTGTATTAGGCACCTGCTTATTCCAATAGCAATATCATCAACATCAACAACCATTATTTGTATTATTATCGTTATCGCTATTGTTGTTATTATTACATTTTAGTAGGCCTACACCCTATTCCTATCAGGCCTATATAATTCATAATTATTTTATTTATTATTATTTGGAGGTGAAGCTACAGTTGTTTTTTTAATCATCTTGTAATTTTCAATTAGGTCAACAATTGATTTAAATGTATTTTTCTATGGTCTATATCTCTTGGGAAATTCTTATACTTTTATGGTAAATCGGAAAATCCTCTCGCAGATTGGCTCATGCTTTGAAATCCCAGTCAGTCTTTACTCAATTACTCAATTATTAATGTGAGCCCTGACGGAAGGTAGCCTATTTAGCTCCAGAAAATGTATTTGTTTTACAAATTCCTCTCTCGCTCTTTTAACGATCTTCCTAAACGACAGCTGACAGTTGACCGGTTTGACAATCAATGTCGGTTTAGAGACACTACATCACTTGTCAGTTAAACTGAGACGAGGAGGGCTCTTCTCTGCAGCCATATCCCCGTAATACTCACGGCAATTATGTTAATGCTTGCACACATTAACTAGTTGGTAACAAACGTTTTTGAAACAAATGATTAACATTTAAAAAATAACAACGCTTATTGTGAATATTACAATTTTTAACATTATAGCTAATCGGAATAAGCGACATTATTTATTTAGCTAGTATTTTAAGATAACTCAAATTCATATTTTTGTATAGCCTAAGTCTATATGAAAAAATGTAATTCAGTTAGTTAGTTCGTGTTATTGTACCACTTGTCAGTCCGCTCTCTGTTATTGAATATAGAGGGAGAGAGAAAATCATAGTGCTTATACAAACCTGTCCTGAAAGAGACAAAGGTCGCCATTTAAGAAGATCAAACATCATTGAATAGGGTTTAGATAATAGTTCACAAAAAGATTTTCCCCATAAAATACACAGCCAAGCTTATTCGAACTTGAAGATGAACTTCAGTCGCAAAACCTCTCTCCAATGACGCTTTTCTAAAGTGAAGATTCCGAGGTAAGGTCTACAAAGCCAAATCTTAGAAAACAGGGCAGCAAAAAGGGGAATAGTCCAGTCCATTCTCATTCAAAAACCCGCAACCAGAGAAAGAAAATAGTTTGGACAAAGGGCAAGGGTACATATAAAGGGAAATGAATTATTCAGTATACCCCGCTGGTAGATAGTTTTGTAATATTACGGAATAATCTGTTGGAGGAGAATAGCCAACGCATTTCATGGTGCAAAACGGTGCTTTCTTTTTTTAAATGGTTTGTGTCCATTTATCCATTTAGAGCTCGGATCATTGTGTTTCTTAGCTGCATGGTGTAATGTTGGCGTTTCAGTTTGTAAACAGATAGCCTTTGGCTAGAAACACTTCAGGCAAAATTACCCATTGGTAGAGCCAGTAACATTTCGGCTTCTGATTTCAAAGGGATTTTTATCTTGTTCCATTCCAAGGTGAACTTGTTGCCAAATGTTTAACTGCAATTGTTCCTAATTGCTTTGCTATTTTTTCTGTTGATGATTGTTCTTATTCGATGCTCAACACACGAATAGAAAACAGATGTCCGTTATGACCATGTTTACATCGAAGATTTGGTCGGACCATGCATTATGAAATATGAATTTACTTGCAACAGTGTCACATCAGAATGTTGGAAACCTCACGTAGGCCTACGAATGACCGCGTCAGATCTGTCTTCGTAAACTCAGAACATACCAAATTTGCTTTTTAATTCTTAAAAATATTCGTATTTGTCCTTATACAGTTTACCATCCGGATGGCATTTAATAACGTTGAGACTTATTAGCGTAAGTAATGGAAACGTGTCTGTTGAATAGGTGGCTGTGTTGGAGTGGGGTGTAATAGCTTGCAGGCATGGTAAGAAATGTATTTATCCCCAATCAGCCCCTCACTCTCTGAGTTGGAAGCACAAACGTTATGTTGAAGGGTTTTAAAGCAGATTAAATTGAGCCTTTTATTTTTTTTCACTTTCATCTCTGAGCGGAGCTCACAGTGGCTCGCCCTGGTGACACATTTAGGAGATTTGTGGTTTACTTCAGAGCTCTCTAGATTTATTAAATGTGTTTATTTATTTGTCTATTTATTCATAGACTATATTTGAGTGTTGCATCACAGATTTATCTTCTGTGTAATCCGAAATGATAAAACAAGTAGGCTATTTTCAATGTATAATTTCAAGCAAGTTGCAATAGGCTATTTTATTATGAACAAATTATTATTTACAATGACGGCTTACCCCGACCAAACCCTAACCCGGACGACGGTGGGCAATTTGTGCGCCACCATTCACGGCTGGTTGTGATACAGCCTGGAATCGAACCAGGGTCTGTAGTAACGCCTCTAGCACTGAGATGTAGTGCCTTACACCGCTGCCACTTGGCGTAGTTTAATGGAGATAGATCAGCACGATGTGTGGAGATGATATATAAGATTATATACAAGAGTTTATAGAAAGCTGTACTTCCACTGTCTTGGTATCCCTACACACATGTGTTTATAAAAGGAACGCAGCCTTAGCCTATGTCATTTTGATAAGAATATTCATCCATATACGCTTTCCACCTGCCATCCTCAATAACGTGATAGTGATAGTGAGGTGCTGCGATGATTCTGACAAGTTGAATTAGGCGACCAACGGGGTAAAGGGGTTAGACAAAACGCCACACGTGCATGTTCTCTATCCTGGAGAATGTATATTGTTTGTGCATGACTGGTCAGAACGACAGGGAAAGAATGAATCCGCCCATTTTAAAGGGACAATCTATAATAACTAAACCAACAAACGGTCCTCTGTAGCCTGGATGAATTGGCGAGGTGGAGGCAAGGGACACTTCAGCAAATCTTCGGATTACCTGTGGTTCTCAATTTAATCAAACAGAGGTCAGACGGGCTTTCTGGGCGTTGGGAAGGAATCACGAGAGAGAGCATTGGAGAGCCACTGTGGTGTCAGGCAATCCGAGGCTCCAAGCTCGCTTTCTCTGTGTGCATATTCAATTAAATGATCATGGGTATCGATTAAGAACAAGGATGTTTTATGCAAAGGGTTAGTAAAGAATCACGTAATCTATGAGAACTGAGAAGTTGCAGACTTTATGAAACGACAGAAATGGGCAAAACAATTTAAAATGTATAAAGACCAAAAATAAAGAAAGCATTGAAATGAGTGTGTTCGACGCATGCACGCACACGCACAAACACACAAGCGCATGCACACACACATCTCCGGAAATATAATGTAGCTATATTTCGGGGTCTAAAGCCGTGCTGAATGAGAAGGACAGGGGAATGAAGTAAGAGACAACTTCAAACAAATCCATCTGGAATAGTGTGTGAGAGAGATTTAATGAAAGTATGGGGAAGTTATTTAGCTATTAATACAAAAAAATCCTCAGGCATTGAGAGTAACTCCATCCGCACTTTCTTGCAGCTATTTGGTTGGGTTGAAATTGAGGGAGACCCAAATGTTGGGCAGAGATAACACACCCATCACAGCCCAGACCCTGCGCTGTGCTTCACTGCATTAAACTCGGATTAACCTCCCCGCAGCCCGCTTTCGCCACATTTCACTGGAATTTTCATTGGTAGATTTCTTACACACAAGAGGGCAAAAGCTGAAAACCCTCGCAACAGATAATTATATAATCGATTACGATATTATTGACAATAATAATATAATATAATAACATAAAGAATACGAATAGCCTAATAATAGCCCAATAATAATATTATTATATATTAATAATGAAAAATATGTTCTGGTTCAAAACAATATATTAGTTGTAATTAAGAAATCACATTGAACTATTTAAAAAGGTTTGTAAAGATTTTAAATAATTTACAGCCTACTAATGACAATAGGCTACCAATTTCTGTCAAATAATGTAAATTAGAGTCTACTGTAAGCATGCATGGTTATTTTATGGAAACGGACAGTCAAAATCACGATAAAGACCATGGTGTAATCCTGGAACCAATCAAATTACCCAAGCCGGTCATAATTAGATTTCAAATAGGTTTGTTAGTTAAGCTTTGTCTTGATTTTGACAGGACACTGCATTTTGAGACTCAAAACGCATAAATCAGTCACTGACATAGGCTAAAGACTCTACGCTCTCCAAAACTAACGCAATCATTGGTAATTTATGCTAAATCGTTAGTACCGAAGCCGATTTCTTCGACAGTGAACAATATTTAGCAGGGGTCATGGTTTACAAGCTTTTATACAATTAACAGTATGGACCCCTTTAATCGTTACCCGCCACTGTGATGATAGAACAATATTTTCACACCTCGAGTTGGTATCTGAACACACGGTGATTTATAGCCTATGTCACGGGGCTGATTTCTAAATAACACGTCAACCGATGGTAATGACACGTTAAACGAATACAGAAAACATTTGAACGATTAGGTCTCGATTCGTTCTCCCCTCGAGAGGAGCGTTAACGCGCAATTATACCCACTGTTTTGGGTGACCTGTGAATTTGAGGAGGACCCCGAATTTGTCATGTACAGGATTTTCGTTCTCCGCAGTCTTGTTAAAAAATATATATTAATAATAATAGAGAGCAAGCCAAGGAAATAGAGAAAGTAGATGAGGACAACTCGATCCTTATGCTTATCAGAAACATTATTGTTGCTGCACAAACACAATGGTGGTTCATCGTATTACAAACTGACAGACAGTGTTTAAAAGCCTGCACGTCTTTTGGCTGGTCTGGTCTTTTAATTAAGGCAATGTTTTCCACGTGGGACAAGTCCTATCATGTGCACACTACTTAGGAGAATGGTTTTTCGATCTCTTGTGGGATTGTCAAAAATGGACAATCTTCCGTCTACAGCTATTTAAGGGACTTTGAGAAGTGTAGAAGAAGACATGGGAATTTCTACCTCATTTATAAAGACAAGTTCAGAATCCTTTCCTGCTTAAATCTTAAAAGGATTTAATTTCCCGGTTCATTTACCGTACATTGTTATTGGATGCGATATTGCATTCCAAGGTTAACATTTCATGCTTGAAAAATATAAAAAATATTGGCCTGTACTGTGATTCATAAGTTTTTCAAAACTAAATTAAGATACATCATCACTTTAGGATCATTTAATCCATGCATGTTTTCGTCATCCTCGTTGTTGTTTATGATGTTGTTGTTGTTGTTGATGATGATCTTTTTAATCTAGACTAGACTACTCACTTCACATTTCCTTAATGTGGTCGATACTTTTTCAGCCGTTTTGTTAGCACCATGGTATTTAGTGTGCATGGGGGTTGCAGAACAGATTTTCTGACACAAATCATATGGCACAAATGATGAAGAATTGCCCTCAAGGCCCCGGTTATAGCAATAGTCGACAGGATGTTCCTGTCATTTCCGCCTTTGTTTTACTTAACATATTTTCACTAGAACTTGTGTTGACCCTATCACACGCTTCTTTTAATGAGAATATCATGGTATAGTTTTCAATAATGATATAGTTATATGGTCTGTCTTGACACTTTGGTTATGTGTGCCTCTTATGTGCGTCCACCCACGTACTTCAGGGATATATCATGCTCGGAAAACAGCTATCCAGAGATATATGATGTTCCATGTATAATGGTGATGGGTGCTCCAGACACTTGAGTCAAGTTCTATTTTGGTGGAATGCTTTGTCAATACCCTTGTTCCAACGTATGTCATAATTCAAATAGAAATGGTTGTTTTTATCAAAATGTTATTTTGGTGCGTATTGCCTTTCATGTATTGCTTCAGTTACTTGCAACAGGTACAGCAATTATGTACAGTGGGGCAATAAAGTAATTAGTCAGCCACCAATTGTGCAAGTTCTCCCACTTAAAAAGATGAGAGAGGCCTGTAATTTTCATCATAGGTACACTTCAACTATGACAGACAAAATGAGAAAAAATGATGGTGGAAAATAAGTATTTGGTCACCTACAAACAAGCAAGATTTCTGGCTCTCACAGACCTGTAACTTCTTCTTTAAGAGGCTCCTCTGTCCTCCACTCGTTACCTGTATTAATGGCACCTGTTTGAAGTTGTTATCAGCATAAAAGACACCTGTCCACAACCTCAAACAGTCACACTCCAAACTCCACTATGGCCAAGACCAAAGAGCTGTCAAAGGACACCAGAAACAAAATTGTAGACCTGCACCAGGCTGGGAAGACTGAATCTGGAATAGGTAAGCAGCTTGGTTTGAAGAAATCAACTGTGGGAGCAATTATTAGGAAATGGAAGACCACTGATAATCTCCCTTGATCTGGGGCTTCACGCAAGATCTCACCCCGTGGGGTCAAAATGATCAGAAGAACGGTGAGCAAAAATCCCAGAACCACACGGGGGGACCTAGTGAATGACCTGCAGAGAGCTGGGACCAAAGTAACAAAGCCTACCATCAGTAACACACTACGCCGCCAGGGACTCAAATCCTGCAGTGCCAGACGTGTGCCCCTGCTTAAGCCAGTACATGTCCAGGCCCGTCTGAAGTTTGCTAGAGAGCATTTGGATGATCCAGAAGAATATTGGGAGAATGTCATATGGTCAGATGAAACCAAAATAGAACAATGTGATTTGCTGGATTTTTTTTCTTATTTTGTCTGTCATAGTTGAAGTGTACATATGATGAAAATTACAGGCCTCTCTCATCTTTTTAAGTGGGAGAACTTGCCCAATTGGTGGCTGACCAAAATACTTTTTTGCCCCACTGCATATAAGGCATCATTGGCTGGATGCAGGTACACAGGCCTGGACTGAAAGTCCTGGACAAAAGGAACACCTTTGTGAGAATCCTGTTCATAGACTACAGCTCAGCATTCAACACCATAGTGCCCTCCAATAACGACCCTGGGATTAAACACTTCCTTCTGCAACTAGATTCTGGACTTCCTGATGGGAAGAGTAGGCAACAACACATCCGCCACGATGACATCCAACACGGGTCCCTCAGGGGTGCATGCTTAGTCCCCTCCTATACTTCCTGTTCACCCACGATTGTGTGGCCGCGCACTACTCCAACATCATCGACAGTGGTAGGTTTGCTCACCAATGACGATGAGACACTTACAGGGAGGAGGTCAGAAACCTAGAAGTGTGGTGCCAGAACAACAACCTCTCTCTCAACGTCAGCAAGACAAAAAGTTGATTGTGGACGACAGGAAACAGAGGGCCAAGCACTCCCCCATTCACATCGACAGGGCTGTAGTGGAGTGGGTTGAGAGCTTCACGTTCCTCAGTGTCCACCATTAAGGAACTATCATGGTCCACACACACCAACACAGTCATGAAGAGGACACGACAGTGACTCTTCCCCCCTCAGTGTGTGTTGCATTTATATTTTTGGTCCGTATATAATGCCAAATTTTCCCAAACGAGTCGCTAGTTTAAAGCTATTGCATGACATATTTCAGTTTCATTTTTTTTGTTTAACTTGAGCATGGCTGGTATAGACACCTCTGTGCCCTGCAATTTGCAAGAGGTTGAATGTATCTCACCGGAGAGAGCATCTGAGCGAGTGAAACAGCACCTTTCTGTCCCTGTATGTGTAGGCCATCTATCTGATGTTGTCTGGTCCAAAAGAGTATGACATTGTTGCCGCCAGTAGCATTGAATACAAGGGAAGCCAGCGAACATTTGGACTCCCTTAATAAAAAGTTAAATAATAGCCAATCAGCTTTGAACTAAATTGAGTGAGCTGGTCCTGGTGCACCAAAAAAAAGTGTCAAGGGAAGGCAGTTTGGATTTGGCGTCACTCCTATCAAATCGCATTGAGAGCGTTGGTCAGAAACAACTTGAATTGTTGAATCTCGTTGTGTTGTTGTCCTCCGGTGACTAGAGCTAGCTAAAATTGTCCCTTTTCTAAATTAGCCATGGATGGAGAAAGAGATTTGGACTTGTGGTTTTACTTCGTTCTCTGTACTGGCCAATGATTATAATGGTGATTGTGATCCAACCATTAATTTATACATTGTTCCCTGGCCTGAGAGGATGTAAGTTCAATATGTAGTAGTACGAGGCTAATGTTAACTAGCTAACATTGCCCATGAAAGGAACTTAGGCTAGCGAGCAATCATTTTAGCCAGGTAGCCGAGGACAAAACAAGTATGTACTTCATGACAGAGTGATAGACCATTTTATCAACATGAAAGAGAGGAGGAGGTCATTGGCCCTTCTCTACAAGTAGGGTGATCAACATGTTTTTCTACGTGCTTGAACGCGCACGCACACCCACATGCACACACACAGATATCAGAACCATGGACAGCCACAACATATTTAGTTTATGTTGATTGGACAAAATCCTTTTTGGTGTCTTTTAGACTAAGCATAGGTGATTTAATGATGTTGAAGTTGAATTGGTGCGGAAATGGTGGAGGCAGCTCCTGTTTTCTTTGCGACTTGCGGTAACTCTCTGTGGTTCTAAATCAATAGTTGTTTAATGGCCGGAAAATGTCAGAATCATTAACTTGCTTGACAATGCTGTAGGTCAGGTAACTGTTTGCTACATGCAATATGCTTTGTGGAATTCACCAAACAGAGGTTGCTACAGTTTTGTGATGAAACAAAGGTGTGGTTGAAACAAAGGTGTGGTTGAAACAAAGGTGTGGTTGAAACAAAGGTGTGGTTTATTCTGCCACTGTGTCTTCTTATTGTCTCGGCCTTAGGTCTATATAACACGGTCGCAAGGAATATGAATTAACAGGTTATAGAGCAAACAACGCAATTATCACAACACATAGGTTGTAATATGGCTTTATTTTCTGGCTTCCCAGTGATTCTACCCATGCAACGCTACTGCCTACAAATCCAGCTCATTGCAGTTCCCCCTGTAATTCATCAATGTATCCCATAGAGAGGGGCCACGTGTAGGCTTACCCAAGGTAGGCTATGTTAATGCTTTCAGACAACTTTTCCAAAACTTTTCTCAAATAATGCCGCATGACGGCGCCAGTGCAAGAAAGCACCGTTTTCAGTCGAAAATATAGACTAAACGAATAATAATAATACAATTATGATGGTAATGACACAATGTTATTATATTATATTATTGAACAAAAACTAAATAACGAGATTCTCATCAACATAATCCAGCGAATCGCAATGCACCTGGGGCATTTATATTGTAGGCCTATTCATTTATATTGTAGGCCTATTCATTTATATTGTAGGCCTATTCATTTATATTGTAGGCCTATTCATTTATATTGTAGGCCTATTCATTTATATTGTAGGCCTATTCATTTATATTGTAGGCCTATTCATTTATATTGTAGGCCTATTCATTGAGCAGATCGACACAAATATGAAGGTGTCAGACTACCATATCTTTTTCCACCAAAAATAATATAATTCGGCACATATAATACTATCTGGTCTTTAGATTTAGTTATTTTGTTTCTTGCTGCTAATGTTGAGCATGGCTATGCATAAGTTTACAGTACACCTATAATGCTTTTAAAATTATATGATTCTTATTTTCTTCTTCTTCTTCTTCTTCTTCTTCTTCTTCTTCTTCTTCTTCTTCTTATTATTATTATTATTATTATTATTATTATTAATAAAGGGATCCATTATTAATTAGCAATAAGATTGATGGATGTTGCCTTCTGTGGCATTCTACAAAACACTCCATTATGTGGAGACTGAGACCACTAAGGATGACAGGGGTAAGCTAGGGGATCAAGAGTTTGACTCGGAAATTATAACTTGACCAGCTTTTCCTTTTCTAATACTAACTCGTTTAACTTGTCAGATCTAATTAGGCCGTTTAAATGCTCATGTGCATCGGTGGGAAACAGTAGGCGGTTGGTCAGGCCCAGCCAATGCGGCTTTCAAGTCTTTTTGGGGAGACCTAGAAAGGGATGAGTATGAGAGCGCTTCGAATTGGACTGCTCGATGGATGATCTTTTTTTCTTCAAAAGTTTCTACTACTGCGTCAATTATGGCCATCAAGCCTTTAAAGTCTGCAAAAATTAACACCGTTTTAAAAGGTGTAACAGTGGATTAATGGCTTACAGCCAATATTACATGTTATTGCGTCACCATGATTTGTGCTCCATGTCTAATGGATGTCCTAGACATCTTAAAAAAAAACAAATATTTATTAACATCTTAATAGGCTTTTTCGATAGTGTTTTTGATAGTGTTTACAAATTTGTTGTTTCAAAACTCAAGTGCAGGCATCCATCCCCATGAGACTAATATATTATCTGATTATGTCTTTGTTTGTCTTTTGAATCTAGTTTTGTGTATTCCATTGCATAATAGATTTTGGAGCTTGAATCATCCTCTCTCTGGTTTAGAAGAAGTGGAAATTCAATTGTCTCCATTCCCTTTTTGAAAGCATTTTTCTTCTAATTGAAGACCTTTTTTCTTGTATAGGGACTTCTGATGTCTGACAGCCTAGTCTCTCCATTGTCAGCCGAATGGCCACTAGAAAAGGAGGAGAGAAAGAAGAGGGAGGAGAAAAGAACCTTCTGTTATTTTCTGTCTTGAGACTCGCTGTATAGGCTATTCAGGCAAGTTGATGAACTCCTCCAAAAAGTTTATTAAGGGGCTGAAAACAATAAGAACTAAAGCCTTTAGGCACCCAGGCAGACAGTTTATAAACTAGCTGCTATTGTGTCTCAAAGGCAGATGCATGAACACTTTTGAATGGGGCCTTCAAACTGACACGATCCGGCTGGACAGCAGCAGTTTAAAAGGAAAGGGTTCTTCTGCTACAGCTCAGATCTCGCCTTTCCTGCATTAACATACATTGTAGAAGAGAGGGAGGGAGAGAAGGATCTGGGCAGGCACTGACTGTCATGGCCAGGGTGATTTTCTCCCTGCACACTTAGATACTGTATACTACACATAATAGCCAGACAGTTGAATATTCTTAACTTAATGGCAAATTGACAATTGTTCTCTTCCATGAAAAAAACAACAGTGCATTTTCCCATTCCTCAGTCAGTTCTGTAAGGAAATTGTAACATCGACTACTGGTAGTGGTAAGAATCTAATAGTAAACTAAATGTTATTTTTTACACACATTCTTATCTTCTTATTTCCACTGTAGACAAAGAGATCAGCTAGCAGTTTTATCTCAGATAGATGCAGTGGTAAATTATGTGCTGTGGTTAGCTGTGTTTTAATGTAATATCATTATTTTAAACAATTTTTTTTCAGTTTTTGCTCTGGAAAAAAATCTTTAGTTCTTATTCTGTCTGGAACACTGTTAATGTTTTTATTTTTCTTTGAATAACCTGATGCATTGATTTACTGCAGGATTTTGAGAAATATCACAATAATGTTGTTGTATACATCAAAACACATTAGTCCCCTTCCTTTTATTTGATAAAGGTGTGTCACTTTATATCCCTCTCTCTCTCTTACTACTATCTAGGTTTTTTTATTTTTTTTATTTTACACATCTTTATTTATCAAGTTCAAAAAGTTCAAAAATACATTACAGAACACCATGTCAACAATCCTTGACATCATGACCTGTCTTTCACTGTCTTTCTCTGTCCAGCCCTTCTCTTTAGCCCAGTCAGTTGCTGAACCTCTGCTTCCCATAATCAGAGGGAGTCCTGTGATTTGTGACCCCTGGAGCATCCAGCTCGTAGAGCGCAGGGCCCCAAACAGTCCCGGCCTGATCTGGCAGGTGTCAACATTAGCAACACAATCACACCCCAGTCCAGTGCCCCTTACCCTAGCCCCAGTCCAGTCCTTACCCTAGCCCCAGTCCAGTCCTTACCCTAGCCCCAGTCCAGTCCTTACCCTAGCCCCAGTCCAGTCCTTACCCTAGCCCCAGTCCAGTGCCCCTTACCCTAGCCCCAGTCCAGTGCCCCTTACCCTAGCCCCAGTCCAGTGCCCCTTACCCTAGCCCCAGTCCAGTGCCCCTTACCCTAGCCCCAGTCCAGTCCAGTCCTTACCCTAGCCCCAGTCCAGTCCTTACCCTAGCCCCAGTCCAGTCCTTACCCTAGCCCCAGTCCAGTCCTTACCCTAGCCCCAGTCCAGTCCTTACCATAGCCCCAGTCCAGTCCTTACCCTAGCCCCAGTCCAGTCCTTACCATAGCCCCAGTCCAGTCCTTACCCTAGCCCCAGTCCAGTCCTTACCATAGCCCCAGTCCAGTCCTTACCCTAGCCCCAGTCCAGTCCTTACCCTAGCCTCAGTCCAGTCCTTACCCTAGCCCCAGTCCAGTCCTTACCCTAGCCCCAGTCCAGTCCTTACCCTAGCCCCAGTCCAGTCCTTACCCTAGCCCCAGTCCAGTCCTTACCCTAGCCCCAGTCCAGTCCTTACCCTAGCCCCAGTCCAGTCCTTACCCTAGCCCCAGTCCTTACCATAGCCCCAGCGCCACATTGAACCCGAACTATGTGAGGCCCAGTGAAAAGAAACACATCAATGGAGTGGGCAGGGGAGGATAGAAGAGGGGGAGGACAAGGGAGAGATTACACTCTCAGACAGCTATTAGCAGGGATGAGGCTTTTCTAAACAAACAAAAAACGAGATGATCAATACTGTGTTAGTTTACCAAGTGGAGTCATGATGGGCTCTGGAGTATTTCTCTCTTCTTCTGTTGTTTTTCTCAACTTCTCAAACGTCTGTGGTTTGGTTCGTATTGGCAATCCAATATAGTCTGGAGTCCTTGGAGACCTATTTCTTTTTGTGGCCAGTGATTTGTTAATGGTTGGTTTGCTCCAGCCCGTGGCTAGTTCATTCATAGATTTAGAGCTGTAATGAATCCTGGTTGGAGGGTATTAACGTTGATAGTGGACAATCACTGGGCTGTCCAGAGGAAAGCAACATTCAGTGATGACAGGACCACTGGCCCTTGGGGACCACAGCCCTTCTCTCTCATTAGACAGAGACAGAGGTGTCACTTTAAACACACTAGAGGGATTGGAAAGGGAATGAGTAGACATTTGGACTGTTGCTGCTCTTGAGTGGGTATATGTCTTGACAAGAAAAGCAATGTTTTTTAAAGGCCATTTATTTCTCACTCACTGTTGATTCTAGGCCAAGCCACCAGAAGAGACAAGGGTTCTCCTCAGTGGTGGAGATGAGTTGGAAAGGTTTCAGTACTAGGGAACCTGTAGTATTTGTTTTTGGAGGAGCCACAATCTCATTTAATTGTTTGCTTTGATATATCCCCTTGACACCCTCTTCCAGGGCTCTTGGAAAAAGAAAAAAGGGGGCCTTTTGTTTGATCTTTTTGGTGTGTGTACCATGTACTGATTCAGGGGTATAACTGACTAGGTATCCCCCTTTCCGTTTCCCTACTCCGCATCTCTCATGAGGAGGAGTAAGTAGTTGTGGTGTTTGTTGGTTGCCGCTCATTGTTCCTGCGGTAATGATAAAGCAACACAAACAGCCCCTGAAGAATATCTCTTTTGGAAGCTGCCAACAACATAACCTTGGCTAAGCCTTCACCATTTGCAGCAATAAACAAGCACACATCAACCCACCCAAAGACCTCCTGTAACAATGGGGTTTGTTGTCATGAAATACCCATCATTAGTGTTGGCTAGCAATAAACTGGTCCTAGTCGTTCAGGATATTGAGAGATCACAAACTAGTGGGGAGTAGCCCCTGGTGTGGCCTAATACCACTGTCCGATCCAGCAGACGAGGTCAGGGTCAGAGGGAGGAATAAGGGACCCTTCCTTAAAGGGACAGACAAGTTTCATTATTTGATCAAAATTGAACCAGGTCTTTTTATGAAATTATTTCAAGTAATGTTTTTGATTTAAAAAAATTATACTGTACTTTGAATTGTTCATGCTCTTAAACCACATAATAATTGCTCAATGCTGATGGATAGTGACATACAAGTAGACCAGATACATTTTGTTATATGAATGGCCCGTGAATCTGTAAACGGTCATTATTATTTTCGCTCTCTGTTTTTATATCACGTCTATGCAGGCCTTACAGATCATGTCTATGCAGGCCTTACAGATCATGTCAATGCAGGCCTTACAGATCATGTCTATGCAGGCCTTACAGATCATGTCTATGCAGGCCTTACAGATCATGTCTATGCAGGCCTTACAGATCATGTCTATGCAGGCCTTACAGATCATGTCTATGCAGGCCTTACAGATCATGTCTATGCAGGCCCTACAGATCATGTCTATGCAGGCCCTACAGATCATGTCAATGCAGGCCTTACAGATCATGTCTATGCAGGCCTTACAGATCATGTCTATGCAGGCCTTACAGATCATGTCTATGCAGGCCTTACAGATCATGTCAATGCAGGCCCTACAGATCATGTCTATGCAGGCCTTACAGATCATGTCTATGCAGGCCCTACAGATCATGTCTATGCAGGCCCTACAGATCATGTCTATGCAGGCCTTACAGATCATGTCTATGCAGGCCTTACAGATCATGTCTATGCAGGCCTTACAGATCATGTCTATGCAGGCCTTACAGATCATGTCTATGCAGGCCCTACAGATCATGTCTATGCAGGCCTTACAGATCATGTCTATGCAGGCCTTACAGATCATGTCTATGCAGGCCTTACAGATCATGAGCCAAACCAACATGCAATGGCATCTTTGATTTCTGCCTTAAAGCTTCCATCAGATAAAAGACTGTTCTATTTAGTATTTATGATCCCATTAGACAGAACACCTGTCTCTGTAACGTTCCTATTGGTTCCTGCCCTACTAGCAGTGCTCTGTCACCAGTGTTTTATATGAGAGCATGCATTACAGGACTGCACCCGTAAAACCAGCAGCTCTCACCTTTCCCACTCAAATCCCCCCGTATATCTACTTTGCTTCAAATATGAGCTAGATTTGATGAATACCTAGAAATCTCTTCATATAATACAACCTCTCAGTATTTACAGTGTCTATCAAGTTTAGCTATTGTTTGCTTGTGATTCACAGTCATGTAATTTGACTCAAGATTCATTGCTAGTTCATACATCTTTTGTCTCACTCAGTTGAACATATTGGAATCGGTTGTTATTTTTCACTTCCAATTGTCCAGTCTTGTTTTGTTTGTATTTGGTTTCTACTGTGTAGACTATATTTAGATGGTTTGTGCTGCTGAGGAAAATATGCAGTGATGACCAGCACATGAATCCCAGGCCTTTAATCATGACAAAATATGAAGGCGGAGAGTGTAATAACTGGAACCACTGACACAAATAGATCTTTCCTGGGTAATTAAGCCATTGTTGTTTTGACAAACAGTAGAATTGAGAGTGGCTAGAGAAAATGATTAATGCATATGACATATGAATGAATACAGTACAGAAGGCTATCTGGTTTCCTTTGTTGTGTTCTCAGAGCATATTATAATGGTTGTGCTGTTCAGTTCCTCAGAATTGATTTTAAAACGTTTCTTACGATTTGCCTTGGCTGTCAGTATCGTCAGTGTTTGACAGCTGGCACAGATCAGGACAGTGTGTTGCATTACGCCAATGTGTGGCATTAGAAAACACAACAAGCATTTCTGGCTAATTTTATTACAAAACAGGAATAGCCCCCATAATGTGCAACAGTAATTACGTTTAGAGCAGTGTGCCCAGCTCTCTTAGAGATGAATGAGAGACATTGACCATGGTCTGCTAGTTTAAAAATCACCATTAGCCTCTGCTACTTATGTCCAGAACATTTCCCATTTTATGCTCTTAATCTGCCTTGCAACTGCAATCTTCATTTGTTTTAATTGTGGTTGAGGACGTTTTTTAACACGCACAAAGACAATAAACATTTTCCCGTAAGTGTTGCAAATCAGAATTGTGTTTTTTTCCACCCAGTTAAAATGTTATGGAGAGTTGAAACGGTGGGGTGGAGCTGCCATTCTAGCCTGAAAGATAACTTCAAATGGTGCCTGGTCCTCTATTTTCAACTAATGGGCTTATTTCTACATCCTCTGTCATTCTCTCCTTGGGGAATATGTACTCTCATTTCAAAAAGCTTTGCTTTTCCGTTACATTGTAAAGCCACACTATGGAGCACAGATTTCAAATGTTAATATCAAGTACTGTGACGACTTACTGATGTCCCCCTCCAACCCTCTAAACAGGAAATATTATTTCTGGATCCTCAGGAACTATTTGGAAATACGCTAGTGTTTGTTCAGTTAGAATTGACTGAATCTCATTCAAGTGTATGAAGCAAAATGAAAGAGTGAATTATCGGTTTCACTTCTTTAATTCTTGCTTATATTATCTTGAGATTGTCTGTCTTTCACAATCAATTGTTTGTTTGTTGATTTATTTATTTGTTTACAGTGTTTGTGCACGAAGGTTATTACCTCAGTAATTCAGTGTCAGACTCATGCCCAGCATCATGATCCATTTCCTATTTAGGCCTTATGGTTGCTGTGTCCCAGGTGTATAGTAATAGAGACATCATTAGTACAGGGGTTATCCTCCTGGGACCATTAGGTGTGTAGTAATAGAGACATCATTAGTACAGGGGTTATCCTCCTGAGACCATTAGGTGTGTAGTAATAGAGACATCATTAGTATAGGGGTTATCCTCCTGGGACCATTAGGTGTGTAGTAATAGAGACATCATTAGTATAGGGGTTATCCTCCTGGGACCATTAGGTGTGTAGTAATAGAGACATCATTAGTATAGGGGTTATCCTCCAGGACCATTAGGTGTGTAGTAATAGAGACATCATTAGTACAGGGGTTATCCTCCTGGGACCATTAGGTGTGTAGTAATAGAGACATCATTAGTATAGGGGTTATCCTCCAGGACCATTAGGTGTATAGTAATAGAGGCATCATTAGTACAGGGGTTATCCTCCAGGGACCATTAGGTGTGTAGTAATAGAGACATCATTAGTATAGGGGTTATCCTCCTGAGACCATTAGGTGTGTAGTAATAGAGACATCATTAGTACAGGGGTTATCCTCCTGAGACCATTAGGTGTGTAGTAATAGAGACATCATTAGTATAGGGGTTATCCTCCTGTGACCATTAGGTGTGTAGTAATAGAGATATCATTAGTACAGGGGTTATCCTCCTGGGACCATTAGGTGTGTAGTAATAGAGACATCATTAGTATAGGGGTTATCCTCCTGGGACCATTAGGTGTGTAGTAATAGAGACATCATTAGTATAGGGGTTATCCTCCTGAGACCATTAGGTGTGTAGTAATAGAGACATCATTAGTACAGGGGTTATCCTCCTGGGACCATTAAGTGTGTAGTAATAGAGACATCATTAGTATAGGGGTTATCCTCCAGGACCATTAGGTGTGTAGTAATAGAGACATCATTAGTATAGGGGTTATCCTCCTGGGACCATTAGGTGTATAGTAATAGAGACATCATTAGTATAGGGGTTATCCTCCTGGGACCATTAGGTGTATAGTAATAGAGACATCATTAGTATAGGGGTTATCCTCCAGGACCATTAGGTGTGTAGTAATAGAGACATCATTAGTATAGGGGTTATCCTCCAGGACCATTAGGTGTGTAGTAATAGAGACATCATTAGTATAGGGGTTATCCTCCAGGACCATTAGGTGTGTAGTAATAGAGACATCATTAGTATAGAGGTTATCCTCCAGGACCATTAGGTGTGTAGTAATAGAGACATCATTAGTATAGGGGTTATCCTCCAGGACCATTAGGTGTGTAGTAATAGAGGCATCATTGGTATAGGGGTTATCCTCCAGGACCATTAGGTGTGTAGTAATAGAGACATCATTAGTATAGGGGTTATCCTCCTGGGACCATTAGGTGTGTAGTAATAGAGACATCATTAGTACAGGGGTTATCCTCCTGGGACCATTAGGTGTGTAGTAATAGAGACATCATTAGTACAGGGGTTATCCTCCTGGGACCATTAGGTGTGTAGTAATAGAGACATCATTAGTACAGGGGTTATCCTCCTGGGACCATTAGGTGTGTAGTAATAGAGACATCATTAGTATAGGGGTTATCCTCCTGGGACCATTAGGTGTGTAGTAATAGAGACATCATTAGTATAGGGGTTATCCTCCTGGGACCATTAGGTGTGTAGTAATAGAGACATCATTAGTACAGGGGTTATCCTCCTGGGACCATTAGGTGTGTAGTAATAGAGACATCATTAGTACAGGGGTTATCCTCCTGGGACCATTAGGTGTGTAGTAATAGAGACATCATTAGTATAGGGGTTATCCTCCTGAGACCATTAGGTGTGTAGTAATAGAGACATCATTAGTACAGGGGTTATCCTCCTGGGACCATTAGGTGTGTAGTAATAGAGGCATCATTAGTATAGGGGTTATCCTCCTGGGACCATTAGGTGTGTAGTAATAGAGACATCATTAGTACAGGGGTTATCCTCCAGGACCATTAGGTGTGTAGTAATAGAGACATCATTAGTACAGGGGTTATCCTCCTGAGACCATTAGGTGTGTAGTAATAGAGACATCATTAGTACAGGGGTTATCCTCCTGAGACCATTAGGTGTGTAGTAATAGAGACATCATTAGTACAGGGGTTATCCTCCAGGACCATTAGGTGTATAGTAATAGAGACATCATTAGTATAGGGGTTATCCTCCTGGGACCATTAGGTGTATAGTAATAGAGACATCATTAGTATAGGGGTTATCCTCCTGGGACCATTAGGTGTGTAGTAATAGAGACATCATTAGTACAGGGGTTATCCTCCAGGACCATTAGGTGTGTAGTAATAGAGACATCATTAGTATAGGGGTTATCCTCCCGGACCATTAGGTGTGTAGTAATAGAGACATCATTAGTATAGGGGTTATCCTCCTGGGACCATTAGGTGTGTAGTAATAGAGACATCATTAGTATAGGGGTTATCCTCCTGGGACCATTAGGTGTGTAGTAATAGAGACATCATTAGTATAGGGGTTATCCTCCTGGGACCATTAGGTGTGTAGTAATAGAGACATCATTAGTATAGGGGTTATCCTCCTGGGACCATTAGGTGTGTAGTAATAGAGACATCATTAGTATAGGGGTTATCCTCCTGGGACCATTAGGTGTGTAGTAATAGAGACATCATTAGTATAGGGGTTATCCTCCTGGGACCATTAGGTGTGTAGTAATAGAGACATCATTAGTACAGGGGTTATCCTCCTGGGACCATTAGGTGTGTAGTAATAGAGACATCATTAGTATAGGGGTTATCCTCCTGAGACCATTAGGTGTGTAGTAATAGAGACATCATTAGTATAGGGGTTATCCTCCTGGGACCATTAGGTGTATAGTAATAGAGACATCATTAGTATAGGGGTTATCCTCCTGGGACCATTAGGTGTGTAGTAATAGAGACATCATTAGTATAGGGGTTATCCTCCTGGGACCATTAGGTGTGTAGTAATAGAGACATCATTAGTACAGGGGTTATCCTCCTGGGACCATTAGGTGTGTAGTAATAGAGACATCATTAGTATAGGGGTTATCCTCCTGGGACCATTAGGTGTGTAGTAATAGAGACATCATTAGTATAGGGGTTATCCTCCTGGGACCATTAGGTGTGTAGTAATAGAGACATCATTAGTATAGGGGTTATCCTCCTGGGACCATTAGGTGTGTAGTAATAGAGACATCATTAGTATAGGGGTTATCCTCCTGGGACCATTAGGTGTGTAGTAATAGAGACATCATTAGTATAGGGGTTATCCTCCTGGGACCATTAGGTGTGTAGTAATAGAGACATCATTAGTATAGGGGTTATCCTCCTGGGACCATTAGGTGTGTAGTAATAGAGACATCATTAGTATAGGGGTTATCCTCCTGGGACCATTAGGTGTGTAGTAATAGAGACATCATTAGTATAGGGGTTATCCTCCTGGGACCATTAGGTGTGTAGTAATAGAGACATCATTAGTACAGGGGTTATCCTCCTGGGACCATTAGGTGTGTAGTAATAGAGACATCATTAGTATAGGGGTTATCCTCCTGGGACCATTAGGTGTGTAGTAATAGAGACATCATTAGTATAGGGGTTATCCTCCTGGGACCATTAGGTGTGTAGTAATAGAGACATCATTAGTATAGGGGTTATCCTCCAGGACCATTAGGTGTGTAGTAATAGAGACATCATTAGTACAGGGGTTATCCTCCTGGGACCATTAGGTGTGTAGTAATAGAGACATCATTAGTACAGGGGTTATCCTCCTGAGACCATTAGGTGTGTAGTAATAGAGACATCATTAGTATAGGGGTTATCCTCCAGGACCATTAGGTGTGTAGTAATAGAGACATCATTAGTACAGGGGTTATCCTCCTGAGACCATTAGGTGTGTAGTAATAGAGACATCATTAGTACAGGGGTTATCCTCCTGGGACCATTAGGTGTGTAGTAATAGAGACATCATTAGTACAGGGGTTATCCTCCTGGGACCATTAGGTGTGTAGTAATAGAGACATCATTAGTATAGGGGTTATCCTCCAGGACCATTAGGTGTGTAGTAGGGGTTATCCTCCTGAGACCATTAGGTGTGTAGTAATAGAGACATCATTAGTACAGGGGTTATCCTCCTGGGACCATTAGGTGTGTAGTAATAGAGACATCATTAGTACAGGGGTTATCCTCCTGGGACCATTAGGTGTGTAGTAATAGAGACATCATTAGTATAGGGGTTATCCTCCAGGACCATTAGGTGTGTAGTAATAGAGATATCATTAGTACAGGGGTTATCCTCCTGGGACCATTAGGTGTATAGTAATAGAGACATCATTAGTACAGGGGTTATCCTCCAGGACCATTAGGTGTGTAGTAATAGAGACATCATTAGTATAGGGGTTATCCTCCAGGACCATTAGGTGTATAGTAATAGAGGCATCATTAGTACAGGGGTTATCCTCCAGGGACCATTAGGTGTGTAGTAATAGAGACATCATTAGTATAGGGGTTATCCTCCAGGACCATTAGGTGTGTAGTAATAGAGACATCATTAGTATAGGGGTTATCCTCCAGGACCATTAGGTGTATAGTAATAGAGGCATCATTAGTACAGGGGTTATCCTCCAGGGACCATTAGGTAGTTATTGTCAGATTTATGGTGTATTGTGGTATGTCCCTTAAACAAGACTGCCAACATGTTTTAAAATGGTGGACGTTGTTGGCAATTCTACACAATTGCTGTGTTTATGGATTATGGATATTAAGTTCTGGGATTTTGTACTTTCATATTCCCTTGACTGTGATAAAAAAGACTTCACTTCACAGACACCATCACTACTCTTCCAGCTGTCCCTTGCACCATAAAAACTTGCACAATGACAAATGTTTACGGTCTGACATTGTCCAGAAAATTAGGAAGCATTCCTGGGGCATGAAAATTGTCTGCTGTGCATTCCTATTCTGTGTAAAGTAATCTCTCCTTGGCTTTGTTGAGAATATGAGTTGTTCCTCCCAGATGCCTCCACTCATAGCCCTGAGTTACTGTTTGACTTCCTGGGTGGCAGGGTAGCCTAGTGGTTAGAGCGTTGGACTAGTTCAAACCCCCGAGCTGACAAGGTACAAATCTGTCGTTCTGCCCCTGAACAGGCAGTTAACCCACTGTTCCCAGGCCGTCATTGAAAATAAGAATTTGTTCTTAACTGACTTGCCTGGTTAAATAAAGGTAAAATAAAAGTAGGTTCAGGAGCCTTTGTTGGAGGACGGGGGCTCTAGTTCCGGTGCCAGTTAGCAGGGACCATTTCATTACTTTTACTGTGACCTCAATTAGCATGGATCCCAGGGAATGACTTCCCATTGAACACCTGGTGTGAAGCTGGGCTCAGTAGCAGAGAGCAACACCGCTTTAAGGAGAGAGTGCATTTTACTCCTGGTATCATAGTCACATAAAGTTTTCAGTTGTTACTTAGTTCCAAGTTAAAGTTCTATTATGTCTAACAGACTTGTTTGTGAAGACTTTCCAAAATATCCATCAGAATTGTAAAATAACTTTTTGCTTTGAAAAACTCCAACTACAACAACTTTTGTTTGTTAATTTTGTCTTTGTGCAAATAACAACAATGTAACAAAAGGGAAATCTTAAGATTTGATAAAAGTATGAATATACTAGTTTACCCGCTTTCTGAGAAACAGCATTTTCTCCCACACAATAAGAAGGCCTTTCTGAAAAGGACTACGATCATATTGTTAGTAATATCCCACGTCCAATCGGTAGAATGTATGTATAAAAAAGAAGAATCCACCCTTCATGCCCTTCACCGTTTCACACTCAGGCAGAAAGAGCAGAGCAGAGGCCTGGGGAGTCAATATGTCAGCGTTTATGGATGCCCCGCGGAGCTGCACAGGGCTGTCAGGCCTCTATTCATGCTCTAATGGCCCCCTGAGGAGTCTGTCTTTCTGGGCTGAAAGGGCCGGGAGGCCCAGTGGACGCCTTGTTGTTGAAGGTGAGCGTGTGCTCTCATGGACGCCCTGTTGTTGAAGGTGAGCGTGTGCTCTCATGGACGCGCTGTTGTTGAAGGTGAGCGTGTGCTCTCATGGACGCCCTGTTGTTGAAGGTGAGCGTGTGCTCTCATGGACGCGCTGTTGTTGAAGGTGAGCGTGTGCTCTCATGGACGCCCTGTTATTGAAGGTGAGCGTGTGCTCTCATGGACGCCCTGTTGTTGAAGGTGAGCGTGTGCTCTCATGGACGCCCTGTTGTTGAAGGTGAGCGTGTGCTCTCATGGACACCCTGTTGTTGAAGGTGAGCGTGTGCTCTCATGGACGCCCTGTTGTTGAAGGTGAGCGTGTGCTCTCATGGACGCCCTGTTGTTGAAGGTGAGCGTGTGCTCTCATGGACGCCCTGTTGTTGAAGGTGAGTGTGTGCTTTCATGGACGCCCTGTTGTTGAAGGTGAGCGTGTGCTCTCATGGACGCCCTGTTGTTGAAGGTGAGCGTGTGCTCTCATGGACGCCCTGTTGTTGAAGGTGAACATGTGCTCTCATGGACGCCCAGCCAGTAGTTGAAGGTGAGCGTGTGCTCTCATGGACACCCTGTTGTTGAAGGTGGCGGTATGCTCTCATGGACGCCCTGTTGTTGAAGGTGAGCGTGTGCTCTCATGGACGCCCTGTTGTTGAAGGTGAGCGTGTGCTCTCATGGACGCCCTGTTGTTGAAGGGGAGCGTGTGCTCTCATGGACGCCCTGTTGTTGAAGGTGAGCGTGTGCTCTCATGGACGCCCTGTTGTTGAAGGTGAGCGTGTGCTCTCATGGACGCCCTGTTGTTGAAGTTGAGCGTGTGCTCTCATGGACGCCCTGTTGTTGAAGGTGAGCGTGTGCTCCCATGGATGCCCTGTTGTTGAAGGTGAGCGTGTGCTCTCATGGACGCCCTGTTGTTGAAGGTGAGCGTGTGCTCCCATGGATGCCCTGTTGTTGAAGGTGAGCGTGTGCTCTCATGGACGCCCTGTTGTTGAAGGTGAGCGTGTGCTCTCATGGACGCCCTGTTGTTGAAGGTGAGCGTGTGCTCTCATGGACGCCCTGTTGTTGAAGGTGAGCGTGTGCTCTCATGGACGCGCCGCGCCTTCATCCATATGACAAGAGCCATAAAAGAGCACAGCTTTTCGCTGCTTCTCCCTCTCTTCTTTCTCCACTCCACGTTATTTTTTTGCCCGACCTCAAAACATAAAAATGGGGCTAATTGTTTGTTGTGAGAGCCAAATATTATAGAGCCGCATGTCTTTCTTCCTCCCCTTGCCTTTTTCTCCTGTTTTGCAGGCGCTCTCTCCTTTCTAAGGAATGTGATTCTATCCAAGAGCAGAGAAAAGAAAAGTATCGGAATTGTCCTTTGGAATGTAGATCGGAGGGAAAATAGACACAGTTTTGACAGTGGCAATGAGACACAAGAAAACACTTGAAGGTCGGATTTTTGGTTGGATGTGAGGCTCAGCTTTAGTCCTAAATGAACGAGGAGGGGGTTATAGTGAGTAGCTATGGGCCTCTAGATCATAGTACTCTTGTGGTATGAGATGTACAGTGATACGAAGGATCTTTTCCCACTTATTTTTGAGTCTCTCGGGAGACACCTGCTCTTTGTCCTAAGCCACCTGTTAAGCAGTGGACAGAACTGATTGTACGGTTTGAGAGAAGAGGGGAAGATCAATGCGATGTAATTTAAGTATATTTATACAGTCAGAGCTTGGTTGAGCATCCATAGTTGACTCTCAACCACACTCATAATCTAAATTGTGCAATACTGTTACTGTACTTTTTTCATTTAGAGTAGTTACTTTTGTTTATTGGAAGCTGATAACAGTAGCCATACTAGTGGCTGTTGATCATCAACTCCAGATTCAATTTGTGATAAATGCCACGCCAGGCTCTGAAAAGGTCACTGGTGCCTGGGGAGACGATGATAATTCAAGTTGATTTCAGCATATTAACATTAGGTAGGTACATCCTTGACATATTATCATGTTGGAGCTGTTTTCTGGTTGGCGACTGAGGTAACTAACAGAGAAGATTCTTTATGAATTTTTGTATTTTGTAAGTTTTGTATTTCGGTCTCTGGCTCATTGTCTTGCTGAGTGGGTAGTTCCTCTTGTTGCTTGTTTTCATGGAGTACAAAAAGGTTTGTTTTCTTATAGTACTCCATGAAAACAAACCTTATAGTACTCCATGAAAACAAACCTTATAGTACTCCATGAAAACAAACCTTGTAGTACTCTATGAAAACAAACCTTAAAGTACTCCATGAAAACAAACCTTATAGTACTCTATGAAAACAAACCTTAAAGTACTCCATGAAAACAAACCTTATAGTACTCCATGAAAACAAACCTTATAGTACTCCATGAAAACAAACCTTAAAGTACTCCATGAAAACAAACCTTATAGTACTCTATGAAAACAAACCTTATAGTACTCTATGAAAACAAACCTTAAAGTACTCCATGAAAACAAACCTTATAGTACTCCATGAAAACAAACCTTATAGTACTCTATGAAAACAAACCTTAAAGTACTCCATGAAAACAAACCTTATAGTACTCTATGAAAACAAACCTTAAAGTACTCCATGAAAACAAACCTTATAGTACTCTAAGGTTGGTTTTCATGGAGTGCTATGAGGTTTGTTTCAATAGAGTACTATACCTTTTGTTTTCATAGAGTACTACAAGGTTTGTTTTCATGGAGTACTATAAGGTTTGTTTTCATGGAGTACTATATGTTTTGTTTTCATGGAGTACTATACGTTTTGTTTTCATAGAGTACTATAAGGTTTGTTTTCATGGAGTACTATATGTTTTGTTTTCATAGAGTACTATAAGGTTTGTTTTCATGGAGTACTATAAGGTTTGTTTTCATGGAGTACTATACGTTTTGTTTTCATAGAGTACTACAAGGTTTGTTTTCATGGAGTACTATACGTTTTGTTTTCATGGAGTACTATATGTTTTGTTTTCATAGAGTACTATAAGGTTTGTTTTCATGGAGTACTATACGTTTTGTTTTCATAGAGTACTATAAGGTTTGTTTTCATGGAGTACTTTAAGGTTTGTTTTCATGGAGTACTTTAAGGTTTGTTTTCATGGAGTACTATATGTTTTGTTTTCATAGAGTACTATAAGGTTTGTTTTCATGGAGTACTATAAGGTTTGTTTTCATGGAGTACTATATGTTTTGTTTTCATAGAGTATTACAAGGTTTGTTTTCATGGAGTACTATAAGGTTTGTTTTCATGGAGTACTATATGTTTTGTTTTCATAGAGTACTATAAGGTTGGTTTTCATGGAGTACTATACCTTTTGTTTTCATAGAGTACTACAAGGTTTGTTTTCATGGAGTACTACAAGGTTTGTTTTCATGGAGTACTATATGTTTTGTTTTCATGGAGTACTATACGTTTTGTTTTCATAGAGTACTACAAGGTTTGTTTTCATAGAGTACTACAAGGTTTTTTTTCATAGAGTACTACAAGGTTTGTTTTCATGAAGTACTATACTGTTTCTATGTTAAATCCATCCTCCAGTTGCACAACTGAATCATCTCCTATGGCTCTCCTAACTTCACAACACTGAGGGACACACAGGGTAGTGCATTCAGGAGAAAAACTGCCCCATTCTCAGAAAAATTGAAAAGGAGAAGTTGTCAGCTATTTGATGTTGCTGCATGAACATCCCTCCTCTCCAGTATCTGGGGTTGAATCCCATGCAGTCTTGGTGACAGGAAGAGATGTTTATATTCAGGCCTGGAGCAGGAGACAGCACAGGGACAGATGGATGTCAGAGATAGCAGATCCCATCTCAGACATTTGCTGCTTATCACAGGGCCTGTTTGCATAATTAGGCCTTTTGATATTCCTCCCCTCCGACTGACAAAAAGTATAATTGCAACATCAACTACGACAAAAGGCATGCACAAAATAAACATGTAAACATAAATAGAGAGAAAAGATGGGATGTTATTTTCATCCTGTGGGAATGAATGAAAAAAAGACTACCATTAAACAAAATGTGCTGTCAGTCACAGTCAACTGGTGTGACTGGGTGCTCTGAGGCTGGTCCTGTGAACGCCTGCAGAACACTGAGCGTGAGGCCTGATTGTAATTATGCTGGAACTAATATGCTTTTCAAAATGAGCCATTATGAGCTAATGCTGCACTGCCAAAGCCCTGTCTGTTTTTGTCCCTCTGTCTTGGGTAGTTTGGAAAGGTACAGCTGATATTGAGGCCATTGGTTCTGGTATCAGAAACACCCTGCATGGGACAGGGAGGAGGATACACACCATAGTGTTGAGCTAATACTGACTCAGAGGCAATCTGAGAGACGAAGAATGATGCTTCCACCCCATGTGTCATCACGGAGGCTTCTTAACCACCTGTTATCATTAAATACCTCCCAGGTCTACCATGCATAGTACAAGTATCAATTTCTGACCTATATTTTAAATATTTTACCTAAATATTCACTGACACAATGTTGATGTGATTATATTGGTTAGAATTTGACCATATTAGACATCTTGGCATTGAGGAATTTTGTGTTGCCTCGTTGAAGCGTTACTATTCGCCTCCTGTGGTGTAGTGTTGTGGTGATCAGTTATAGCTGTGGGTGTTGGAGTGTAGCCTAGATTCTGTTTCTTTGTGAGCATTTTCTAGACTGTCATTGTATGTTTTCTCTGTCCCCTTCACTGCTAATAGACATTGCTATTGTAGGGCTTGTCGTTTATTATAGCATAATGTTCTTGTGGAGCATTGGAGCCAGCAGTCTTTATTGACTGTACAGCCTTGGACAGCAATCCATCTAAGGTCCATCTAAGCCATATTACCTCAGCCTGTCTCCCAGGGGGGAACGAGAGAGTAGGGGCTCCTCAGAAGGAGGATGGGAGAAAGAGAAGAACAGTCCATAGGGTTAGCGTGCTGTCCGGGAGGGGGTTTGGAGAGGTTTGCGTGATGAGTATTCCATCTGCCTGCAGTCTGAGCTCTGAGCAGACCGTGGGGTCAGCAGTGAGGAGCATCAGGAGAGAGGGAGGACCATCTTTAAACCTCACACTAAACTCACCGCTAAACTATTAACCAACTGCTCAGCTTCTCAGAGACAAGACCACTTTTGTTGGTTGTGTTCTGACCTGAGTTGACATTCTGTCTCACTATGGATATTGTTAGAAATAGTAGTGCTTTGTGAAAAAGCTGTGATTTTTGAAAGAGGTAACAGAGAGCTTAAACAATCTCTTTGGGAAACATATGGCTCCATTCATAAGTAAAGAGATTCAATTAAATTATGTCAGTAAAACAATTGGCTCTTCCAGTATAATATGTTTACTTGTCTCCCCTTGTTACTTGAAACATAAAAAAAATGTTTCTGATTTAGAAGACCTCGTCAATATCTGGTTAATTTCTGTTTAAACACTGCTGTATTTTTAAATCAATATTGAGCGGGACCTCTGAGGGCCCTGAAGGAGGATACACGGCTGTCTAATCATACCCACTGGATGGTATACATAATTAGGCCCTAATTGCTATGATAACTGATGAGGCACGAGTGCTTTATCAATATCCCCAGAACCTTCCAATGGAATTACAGCTGAGGCATTATACCCAGGTCTAATCAGGATGTACCTTATTGTTTCAAAGCAGCAAGAAGTGTTAGAGAATTGACCTCAACGCCCACAGGGATTGAGTTTATTCCAAGGTAGTAGGCTAATCATCCAGCATTTTGTCCTGTATCAACATGGACAGATTTGTAAACCAAGGAGACATGTGTTATTCAAATTCAAAAGCTTTGTTGTCTGGGAAACAGATTGTAAGTGTTTATTCTTCCATAATTTAGGCCCGAGAGGCACTGCATCTATAAATATCAAACAACCACTAAATAAAAAGATTTGGTGCAGAGCCCGTGATCTATCGGTAACGCTCCCGGCCAGTCACAAGACCGGGGTTCAGTCCTCGTGTCTACCCTTCCTACTGCTCTCCTGCTTGCCTGTCTGCTCTCCTGCTTGCCTGTCTGCTCTCCTGCTTGCCTGTCTGCTCTCCTGCTTGCCTGTCTGCTCTCCTGCTTGCCTGTCTGCTCTCCTGCTTGCCTATCTCCCCCTTTGTTTCCAGCTGTTTGAATAAAGTATAACATGTTAGACATATTTAAATGAAACGATGTGGATACTGTGTAATCCACGCAGTGTCATTATAATTCGACTTGTTTGTTTATGTAGATAGTCTTATGTTGTCTGCTGAAGGGTTTTACCTGAAAATAGGGTGGCCAGTAAAATATGTTGACCAGACAGCCATGCAACTCTGTGTTGCACCAACAATGAGAGGAACCATACAGTGCATTTAACTGGAATTCTGTTTCTGTCACAACCCATTTTGGTACATGTGGTGGCCCCCAGTGTTGTTGATTCAACTTGGCATCCCGTTCAGAAAAATGTCGTCTGGATAGAGATGAGGTTTGCTTCTCACATCCCTGTTTCCCAAACTCACATCTAATAGGGCTGTTGACTTTCACCGAGAGCTTGCTGCTTGCTGCCTGTAGTTCATGCACGCAAACAGACGTGTTGGCTGCGTGTGCCATGACACATGTCACTATAACCAGGGCTCAATGACAGGTGGCAGTACATACTCATTAGTCTTGTTTGTCATGCAGTTTGTCTGTAAATCCTTTGCAAAATGCTAACATTGGAGTATAGGGGGAGGATTCCTTTTTGAAATGTTTTAAGTACTGGCTAGCCTATATCCACTTACGCAACTTTCCATCCGATCACATAGATAAACAAAGGAAGAGAAATATGAGCAAAATAGAATAACTCAAGTAGAATTCTGTGGTGTCTGTTTGGTTTTAAACCGTTGAGCAGCCCTCCGCTCTGCCCGCATGGCCCCCCTTTCCCCCCACCCTTGCCCCGCCCTGTAGGACACAGAGGTGACTTTGAAAAGTGATCTATAGACCGCTGTGCCGGTCTCAAGTGTTGTCATGGCGAGTTAGCGGCAAATCGCTATGCGCATCCTCATGAAAACCAACAAAGGGATATGCCATATATGTACATATTCAACATTGTATGTTCAAGGCTGTTCTCTACAAAAGTGGGAGCCAGTGTTGGGGAATCAATCTTTATTAAAAAGGGTTAGACGAAAGAATTGATTTAATGAATGCGGCCTCATGTCTTGCGGCCGCATGTAATCCGCAGAGAATCGTTAGGCGTGAGCTCAGGGGGACAAAAAGACGTTCTCAGAAGACTCATCGAGTGGCCTGTAATGATAGTCTCCATATAATCCCATAATTCCTTGTTTAATTAAACTCCAGAGCCGGCCTTGAGACCCAGCCAGATTTGGTTCCTCTTTTATTCTCACAGTTGTTATTTGAAGGCTATTTGGCTTCAGTTTGTCCATGTGGTATGCTGAAACATTCGAGAGGGCTTTGTTGAACTGAGCTTAGTTGTGCCCATAGCCAATACAGGGGATTCACCTGGGCTAACTTTCAGAAGACCGTTATGGTTGTCATTATAGTTGGGGAGAAAGCGTTTCTGTAAGGGACAATGAGTTTTGTTCTATAGACTATCTCTCGTTTTTTGTTCTTTACCCTTCTCTCCTTCTGGACTGTACATGTATGATGCAATCCAGCTAGGCCTAGAGCAACACTGGCTTGTCAATGTCTCAATGAGCACATTTGTGAAAATATGCATTTTATAACAGGAAATGAACAGGGCCATGTAGTTTGAATAGACATGCAGAGGAGGTGAAAATGATGCAATTTCCTAAATTCAGTTATAATGGTAATGTGCTGTGGTAATACATATTCGCTGTCAGAAACATTCCTCTTGGCCAGGATTGGATGGCTTTGTGCAGTATCTATATTCCTCTAGCGAAAATGCAGCAGCTTAGTTGAATGCATAAAAGTACTGTAAGATATATTGTAATTCATTTATTGACAGCAGTATCATAGAAAGACAGAATATGGGACTGAATGGTTCTGGTGTGATATTGTTGTAGTGTTCTGTATATTCTGGCTCTACTGTTCTTTTTAGCAGCAGTGTGCCCTGGGCCATTGTGAGAGAATAGTGTGGTGAGGAACAGCAAGGTGGCCTGGGTAGATTAACCCTTCCATCCAGCGCCCCCTCCCCTCCTGCCCCCAATCGCCTGCGGCCCTCTGCCTCCAGCCTCTGGCGCCTCTCTCCCCCGCTCTCTCTCTCTCAAGGCAGGTTTGGGTATCAGGCCTCTTATATACTGTATAAATATCCACAGATTAAGATAATATTTGCTCTGTTGTGTTCGGAGAGAGGGAAAGCTGTCATTTGAAGCTTCTTTGCAGCCTCTCCCCCTCAAGCGACAGCCTCTGATGTGGGTTTTGCCCCTAAACTACTAAAAGGGGCTTTTAGGGCTTGTATTGACCATTTCAGGGTTTCATCCATCCTTTTTATTAGGGCTGGGATGATAACAGTACCGCGATACTCGTTAGTATCGTGACATGGAAACAAAGCACAAAGTGGATTTCACTTCTTTAGGAAAACAGCCCTAATGTTGGAAAATCATTATGTTGTCATCCAGAGTCACATTTATTTCGCCATGGAAAACATATTGTGATACTGGTATCGTCACAGCCCTACTTTTTATTGCCCTTTTCAATGATTTAGGTTAATTAACAAAAAATGCTGTCAGAACAGAGGCTTGAGGGTAAACACAGACACAGCAGCCCATCTGTAAATAGCACACCCAACTACCTCATCACCATATTGTTATCTTTTTGCTCTTTTGCACCCCAGTATCTCTACCTGCACATCATGATCTGCACATCTATCACTCCAGTTTTAATGCTAAATTGTAATTATTTTTGCCCTATGGCCTATTTATTGCCTTACCTCCCTAACCTTACTACATTTGCACAGACTGTATATAGATTTTCCTTTTGTGTTATTGACTGTACGTTTGTTTATGTGTAACTCTGTGTTGTTGTTTTTGTCACACTGCTTTATCTTGACCAGGTCGCAGTTGTAAATGAGAACTTGTTCTCAACTGGCCTACCTGGTTCAATAAAGGTTAAATAAAAAATAACAAAATAAAGACAACTGAAGAGATAAATAACTAACCAGTAAAATGGACTTCCTTTCCATTGTTACTAAATTCCCTTGTATTATTTTAGTGTATTTCCTAGTATTAACTGAGCTGGCTCTTCCCCTCTTCTCCCTCTTCCCCTTTGGCCCAGGTAATCGTACAGATGAGGGTTCAGACGTGGAGTCGGAGCCGGACCTTCCCCTGAAGAGGAAGCAGCGTCGCAGCCGCACCACCTTCACAGCCGAGCAGCTTGAGGAGCTGGAGAAGGCCTTTGAGAGGACACACTACCCAGACATCTACACCAGGGAAGAGCTGGCCCAGAGGACCAAGCTCACTGAGGCCCGCGTGCAGGTTAGTTAGACACACAAACAGTTGGCACGACGCATGACACATCACTGATGGTAGCGCTCACCTGGTAACGCTCAACACATTCTGTCATGGCTGCTGAGCATTATCCAGGTGTTTAGCACTGTTTTCCTGTACTGTCATGACTGCTGAGCATTATCCAGGTGTTTATCACACTAATCTAAAGCACTGTTTTCCTGTACTGTCATAGCCAAAAGTTTTGAGAATGACACAAATTTTGTTTTCACAAGGTTTGCTGCTTCAGTGACTTTGGATATTTTTGTCAGATGTTACTATGGAACACTGAAGTATAATTACAAGCATTTCATAAGTGTCAAAGGCTTTTATTGACAATTACATGAGGTTGATGCAAAGAGTCAATATTTGCAGTGTTGACCCTTCTTTTTCAAGACCTTTGTAATCTGCCCTGGCATGCTGTCAATTAACTTCTGGGCCACATCCTGACTGATGGCAGCCCATTCTTGCATAATTAATGCTTGGAGTTTGTCAGAATTTGTGGGTTTTTGTTTGTCCACCTGCCTCTTGAGGATTGACCACAAGTTCTCAATGGGATTAAGGTCTGGGGAGTTTCCTGGCCTTAGACCCCAAATATTGATGTTTTGTTCCCTTAGCCACTTAGTTATCACTTATGCCTTATGTCAAGGTGCTCCATCATGCTGGAAAAGGCATTGTTTGTCACCAAACTGTTCCTGGATGGTTGCGAGAAGATGCTCTCGGAGGATGTGTTGGTACCATTCTTTATTCATGCCTGTGTTCTTAGGCAAAATTGTGAGTGAGCCCACTCCCTTGGCTGAGATGCAACCCCACACATGAATGATCTCAGGACGCTTTACTGTTGGCATGACACAGGACTGATGGTAGCGCTCACCTGGTCTTCTCCGGACAAGCTTTTTTCCGGATGCCCCAAACAATCGGAAAGGGGAATCATCAGAGAAAATGACTTTACCCCAGTCCTCAGCAGTCCAATCCCTGTACCTTTTGCAGAATATCAGTCTATCCCAGATGTTTTTCCTGGAGAGAAGTGGCTTCTTTGCTGCCCTTCTTGACACCAGGCCATCCTCCAAAAGTTTTTGCCTCACTGTGCGTGCAGATGCACTCACACCTGCCTGCTGCCATTCCTGAGCAACCTCTGTACTGGTGGTGCCCTGATCCAGCAGCTGAATCAACTTCAGGAGACGGTCCTAGCGCTTGCTGGACTTTCTTGGGCGCCCTGAAGCCTTCTTCACAACAATTGAACCGCTCTCCTTGAAGTTCTTGATGATCCGAAAAATGGCTGATTTAGGTGCAACGTTACTGCAGCAATATCCTTGCCTGTGAAGCCCTTTTTGTGCAAAGCAATGAAGACGGCACGTGTTTCCTTGCAGGTAACCATGGTTGACAGAGGAAGAACAATGATTCCAAGCACCACCCTCCTTTTGAAGCTTCCAGTCTGTTATTCAAACTCAATCAGCATGACAAAGTGATCTCCGGGCTTGTCGTCGTCAACACTCACACCTGTGTTAACGAGAGAATCACTGACATGATGTCAGCTGGTCCTTTTGTGGCAGGGCTGAAATGTTTTTTGGGGATTCAGTTAATTTGCATGGCAAAGAGGGACTGCAATTAATTGCAATTCATCTGATTACTCTTCATAACATTCTGGAGTATATGCAAATTGCCATCATACAAACTGAGGCAGCAGACTGTGAAAATTAATATTTATGTCATTCTCAAAACTTTTGGCCACAACTGTACATGACAAACTTCAGTTTTTATATCCTGCTATAGTCTTACGAAATAATAAAAATCTACCCATCTACACAACTTACTCTACATTTTCAAAGTGAAATAATAATATAAAAAAATATAAAATGACTACTACTACTAATAATAATAAAAGAAGGCATCTTGATTGCGTTGTCTTCACACCCCAGAGAAAATCTAACACTGACATAGTTTTATTAGGGGGGGGGGGGGGTAATTATACAACTTTTAATGCCAAAGACACCAGAATGGCTTTCCAAGAGGTGTTGAATCTGCTTTAAAATCAGAGGCAACGTTTGAATATAGCTTCCAATCAATGATTCCCAAATTCCAAATGTACTGAGCTTAAACAATTTTGACAAAAGCAATGGATATTTTGCCCTAAGAGTTGTGCAAAATTGGTATCATCTTATTCAAAATGATGAACAGCTGTAATGGCTGCCCAAGGTTCTTCCTTCAAGTATTAACTCTGGGGTGTGAAGACACGCAATCAAGACATCTTCATTGTATCACTTGGAACATTTTCTTTAACCTCTCTTTCACTTCGGAACTGTGGAGTATGTTGTGTAGATCGGAGGCAAAACAAATCCCATTTAATTCCTTTTTAGATGACATTTTAAGGCAGCAAAATTTGAAGATTGTGCTAGAGGTATGTAGAGTTACTAGCGACAATATTCATTCATCCAAGTGCAGGTCTTTTTTACCCATATTTTCCCTCCTCACCTCACCTGGGAGTTGTGTCTGTGAGTCCTCATCTGTTCTAAGAAGGCCTTGACAGGGGAGGCTCCATTGTTTTACACCCAAGACTCCACAGGACCTGCCTGACAGCTTGTGTACCATGTGGTTTTATGTAACACTGAAGGAAAATACAGTAGAGTTATAGCAGCAGCTGTTCAGAAGGGAGGGAGGGAGAGAAAGAGAGAGAGGAGATGAGAAAGAGAGTGAGACAAAGAGAGGGAGAGAGAGAGGAAATGCATTCCTGATGGATTTCTCATTTCGGCCTTTGGCCAGCATCTCTCACTTTCAAGCCTGCCGCCGCTTGTAAAACCATGTGCATATCATGGAGGGTCCCTCATCCTCTCCAGGGACCTCATGCCCTGACAACAACAATCAATCAGATGCTAGTAAAAAAAGGGCAACCCTCTCTTCTTACCACAACCCCTCGCTCACTCCCCTTGAACCTCCCAAACTCTGAACCACCCCGCGCGATAACTGTTCCTCACACTCCAAACATGCGGTTAGGGGTAACTGATTCCACACATGTCTTTGTCTGTCTCGCAAACCCTCCAAACAGAAAGATGTCAAACTGGTTACTGCAGCACTCGGTGGAGAATGCTGAGAGATTTATCTCATGCATATTTTCTTGCGCTATATTACATTTCAGAATGTTTCAAATATGCTTATGAGGCACAATTGAACATGAGATTGGGAAGGTCTTTCAGTTATTATTTGATGAATCTCTTTTTCTGAAGATTCTCCTCCATTACAGTGTAAAGCATGTCTCATGAAATACATCTGGAAAAGACATGTCTAATATAATTTGAGTTATGACAGATGGGTTACAATGCTTCGTATTTACAATGTCATTTGGACAGATTTTTGAATTTAGACCCTGTAGAGTGGAGCTTGTGAAGCTCATTGTGATTGGTCTCGAAGATGAAAAGATCCAGCAAACCTATGTAAGATTGGTTGAGCAGAGTGCCATGTAGGCTAGAGCAGGGGTTCCCAAATTGTTTGGTTTAGGGGACCACTTAGCAATAGCAAATTTATTGTGGACCCCCTCATAATATCAGAACACAACACCTACTTCAGAGTGCGATAAAAATATACTTTTTGACTATGACTTCTGCAGTGCATGGCTGCACTATTTCGGTCTCGGGCCCTGGGATTGTTTTTTTAAAAGCCCCCCTCTTTGCATCACAGTGAAAATGCTGCAGTTTTAAAGCTAATTTCCTGCAATTCTACACATTTTGCCATGGGACAGAGAGAAAATATTGCAGTTTTAAAACTTAAATGACAGTGGATTATGTCAACAACAAAAATGTGTGGGGGGGAATACAAGAATACGTTTTTGGGGATAATACTGTGGATACCAATATCCCGTGAGCCTCCCAGGCCCATGTGCTTCTAAGGGTCAAGAACATACATTTTGGATGAATAATATTACATTGTATTGTATCGCACCCTCTAAACTTTTTTCACTGACCCCAAATTCAGTTAATCTGTTGTTTAATTCACATAAAAATAGTAATAATTTCGATCTACCCCACTGGGAACCCTTGGGCTACAGAGCATAGAGAGTCCTCTGTCTTGTCCATGTTCCAGGCACTTCACAACCATATTTGTAGGTCAATTACATTGACATATTAGAGAGAATCCCTTCAGGCATTTGCCTCTTTCGAGTATTTCTGGGAATTGATGGTAATTTGAAGTCTAAAAATGAAGAAAAAAAATGAACAGGGTTGAAAACTAAAAGGACACTTTTTCTCTCCTGCGAGATAATAGAGCTAAATGATGTCATGTGAAAACCTGAGGTATTTAAATCATGGACATCATTTGTTAATGCAGTTTCCCTCATCATCTCATTTTGAAACGCTTTGAAAGTCTCCAAAGATCAAATCAAACTTAATTTTCTGAGAAGGTCACCCCAAGAAACTGACTCTAGTTAACCAAAGTAAATAATGACCATCGGTCTTCAATGTTGCTCAGCGGTTTGGCAAGGTAGATGGGAGGAGGATTTTGGACGGACTATGGAGCCCATTGTAGCGTAGTTTCATTTTCAGGAGTCATGTGTGTCTTTTTCATTGGCTCTGCTAGAGCACTGCCTCATTGAACACCAAAGACTTACCCTGCTCCTCATCAACCTGCTCTTACCCTGCTCCTCATCAACCTGCTCTTACCCTGCTCCTCATCAACCTGCTCTTACCCTGCTCCTCATCAACCTGCTCTTACCCTGATCCTCATCAACCTGCTCTTACCCTGCTCCTCATCAACCTGCTCTTACCCTGCTCCTCATCAACCTGCTCTTACCCTGCTCCTCATCAACCTGCTCTTACCCTGCTCCTCATCAACCTGCTCTTACCCTGCTCCTCATCAACCTGCTCTTACCCTGCTCCTCATCAACCTGCTCTTACCCTGCTCCTCATCAACCTGCTCTTACCCTGCTCCTCATCAACCTGCTCTTACCCTGCTCCTCATCAACCTGCTCTTACCCTGCTCCTCATCAACCTGCTAAAGTCCTCAGACACATCCTCAATAAAACAACCACACTGACCACTGGAGACATGTTGATATAAGAACAACTTGGTGAAGCCTCTTCTCTAAAACTGCTCCAAATTCAATCAATACGTTTAAAAAAGCCAAAGGATGGATTTTGGTGTGTGAACTTGACAGTTTTAGTGTCAGTGTGTTTTGAAGATGTCAGCCAGCTGGGTTTTCACATAGGTACCCAAATGGTCCATCTCTGGGCAGAACTGAAGAACCTTTGGCCTGAGAGCTGACCTGCTCCAGCACAGCTGCAATGACGCATCTTCCAGATGTCAACGAGTGGGGAGGCTGAGAGGGCAGTGCTGTGAGGGAGAAACCCAGCAGAAGGGTGGTGTTGTAAGGTCTTAAAGATTTGAGTAGGATTTGAGGTGGTGGTTACGGCTTACCCTGTTAGTTGTTTTTCATCTCTAGGTGATCATCTGTAAAGCAGGGTGTGTGGTATACACTGCAGTCAGTAATATTAACTATTATCTGTGAGGGTAAATGGACCCACTCCAAGCGGAGAGCTCTTGTGTGGAAGGGTGCTCAGGAGGACTCCTGGTTTAACGAGAAGTGACAAGTGTTTGGTTTACCAGTGACTCCACAGCCCAAACTCACTGCCCCATAAACTCAGCCAACCCAAACCCCCTCTCCTCCCTTCCCTGCCTGCCATCTTGTGTCACACTATCTCATCCATCTTCATCAGGCCCACCACCACCTAAAACACATCTCCCAGCAGCTCCCAGCAGCCCTTTCCCAGCCCACTGTTTTATCACCCCAACTGACAAATTAGGGGATCTGATCCATATCTCACAGCCATTAGGTCCAGGCTACCCGTCCCTATAAATCTAGCTACCTGTCCCTATAAATCTAGCTACCTGTCCCTATAAATCTAGTGTCCCGTCCCTATAAATCTAGCTACCCGTCCCTATAAATCTAGCTACCCGTCCCTATAAATCTAGCTACCCGTCCCTATAAATCTTGCTACCTGTCCCGATAAATCTAGCTACCCGTCCCTATAAATCTTGCTACCCGTCCCTATAAATCTCACTTCCCGTCCTTATAAATCTAGCTACCCGTCCCTATAAATCTAGCTATCTGTCCCTATAAATCTAGCTACCTGTCCCTATAAATCTCGCTACCTGTTCCTATAAATCTAGGTACCTGTCCCTATAAATCTCGCTACCTGCCCCTATAAATCTAGCTACCTGTCCCTATAAATCTCGCTACCTGTCCCTATAAATCTAGCTACCCGTCCCTATAAATCTCACTACCTGTTCCTATAAATCTAGGTACCTGTCCCTATAAATCTAGCTACCTGTCCCTATACATTTAGCTACCTGTCCCTATAAATTTAGCTACCTGTCTCCTGCTCTGAGCGCCCCACTCTCTGTGCTGCCATTCTGCATCTGAAATAAAACACTCATTCCTGACTCGACCAGGCAGTGGAGTCCTTCCAAAGACTATTAAGAAGTGAAAAAGGCATCACTTGTGTCTATCCTTCAGAAGTTTGGGCCAGGTGGAGGGGGGTTGCTGTTGAGCGAGGGAGGGTAGAGAACAGAGGGAGGGGGGCCAGACCCTGGGCCTTAGCGTTGTAAATCAGTGCTCCTCTCCTCCTCACACATGAAGTGAATTACATTCTCTTCTATTTAGGCTGAAGTTTTTACGAGGCCGACTCTACCTCTTCTGAGGAGACTCATCTGAGCAGTGGCGGCGCTGGCTGGCTCGCTTAGCGAATCTGTCACATAGATCCCCTTTCATTACCAATAAACATTCTGCATGTAGCTATTATAGTTAGAGGGATCTAATAAGGTATAAGCATAGCCTTTTATGAAGTGTAGAAATCAATTTGGGAAGACGTTTTTCTCTCTATCTGGAGAGTGCGCTAGGCTTCTGATGCTAGCCGCGACACAGAGAGTAGAGGATCCTGCTCTGTTTGTCTCTGTGGTGCCCTGTCTCTGATCTCTGAGGCCTCTATGGAGAGGCTGAGGAGAGATCCCAGCACTACCTCATAGTGTCACAGAATAGATTATAGACTTTCTATTGAATGTCTTATTTTCATGTTGAACAACCAAATCTTGCAGAGTTCCATCTTGACCCATCTTGTCAATCCCCCAAAACTGAAAGGGACATATTGTCACACATTCATCAAAGATCAAATCAAATCAAATGTATTTATATAGCCCTTCGTACATCAGCTGATATCTCAAAGTGCTGTACAGAAACCCAGCCTAAAACCCCAAACAGCAAGCAATGCAGGTGTAGAAGCACGGTGGCTAGGAAAAACTTCCTAGAAAGGCCAAAACCTAGGAAGAAACCTAGAGAGGAACCAGTCTATGTGGGGTGGCCAGTCCTCTTCTGGCTGTGCCAGGTGGAGATTATAACAGAACATGGCCAAGATGTTCAAATGTTCATAAATGACCAGCATGGTCGAATAATAATAAGGCAGAACAGTTGAAACTGGAGCAGCAGCACGGCCAGGTGGACTGGGGACAGCAAGGAGTCATCATGTCAGGTAGTCCTGGGGCATGGTCCTAGGACTCAGGTCCTCCGAGAGAGAGAAAGAAAGAGAGAAAGAGAGAATTAGAGAGAGCACACTTAAATTCACACAGGACACCGAATAGGACAGGAGAAGTACTCCAGATATAACAAACTGACCCTAGCCCCCCGACACAAACTACTGCAGCATAAATACTGGAGGCTGAGACAGGAGGGGTCAGGAGACACTGTGGCTCCATCCGAGGACACCCCCGGACAGGGCCAAACAGGAAGGAAAGACAGATATATTCGTATTATGTACTTTAGGTTAAACACAATGATGTCACAGAGATATATCATTAAATAGTGATTTACCAGGTTGTTTCTATGCTAGGTCATTACCAATGGCAGGAGAGAATGGCATATTAGGATTCAGTAGGAGAGCCCACCCAACACAACATGCATCCATGCTCCCACCAGTCTGGCTTTATGTCGGTTCCATAAAGGAATGAATTGCGTTTATGTAGATTGTGGAGGAGAAATTGTTGCAATGCATCCGTGTGAATGTTGGAACAGTTTGTTATTATTAGAATTTAAATGACTTTCCTTCCGTCCCTCTGTATTCCTGATACTTATCGAGCTAATCCCACTCTCCTCTCAAATTCACCCTCACAGCCTCTCTAATTAGCATAGTGCCAGTCTGGCAGGCAGGCAGAGAGAGAAACAGCCAGAGCCAGTGAGGGTGGGTAGCGCATGGTTTAAAACCAATGAGGATTTCTATGTTGTTTTGCCTCTTTGCACTACTGTGGTCATTGTGTTTGTGGAGTGCACCGTTGAGAATACATGAGAAGAAGGGTTCATCCTTGATTTTGTAGCAAATAGTTCACTTTGTGGAATGTGTACACGTGGCACCGCTGTCTTAAGAAATTTAGAATAGTTACAATAACTTTAAATAAAGACAATTAGATCCTATTTGAGACAAGGGGTTTGAGTGCAATGTAATGTCATGCATTGCAGTGTTGTGTTAGTGTTATCGTAGATCAGTGATAAGCGAATGGGATTCTCAGCTCTGTAGAGTCCATTGTGTTGTGTTAGTGAGTGAGGTCTAGAGAAATGGTGGAATACAGACCCAGGCCACCCTCTCAGATAAGAGATAACATCCCACTGGGCAAAGACACTCGATCAATTTCTAATTTTCATTTAAATTTGGTTGAGTTGTCAACTAACATGAATTCAATGTGAAATCAACAAGATAATGTACCATGTCATTGGATTTAGGTTGGGTGAACAAAATGCTAAAAGCCCTTTTTTTACCCAATTATTTTTCCACATTGATTCAATGTCATCACATTGATTATTTGTGTTGAAATGAATTGGAAACAATGTTGGTTAACCAGTTTTTGCCCAGTGGGATGAAAGGATACACTGTATATGTGCCACTGCCAAATCAAAACGACATAAAAGCAACTGTTGTTAACACATATCTCTCCAGACCTTCACTTCACCAGACTCGGGCACATGTTTCCAGGACCTTCAACTCGTTCCAACCTTCATTTCCCCCAACCCCCCTACAGTCCCTCAGCTCAGCCCAGTAGCTCAAGCGGGTCTCTTTTTGTCTCCCAGGCTCCACTAAGCTCTAGTCCTAAGAGATGTGGTTGTGCCCCAGGTTTTCTACCATCCCCCCACCCTCCAACTTCCTCCAGTATCTCTCAGGGATACTGAACATAGTCCATGTTAGTCCAAGTGTAGAGGAAGCCAGGCAACCAGCAAACCTCTTACACTGGCAAAACAGGACAGAGGTGGATGCTGTAGTAGCAGACTTTGAGGTGAAATGGAGCAGGGATGAAGCTCTCTCTCTGTAGTGGAGAGGAATTCAACCGGATTGGGGAGAGCAGTGGATAATCTGTGGTCCAAGGTGACTTTGTGATCGGGTTCCAGAGTACAACTTCAAATGCTCCTCCTGTTTGTGTTGTGTGTCCATGTTTGTCTGTGTGTGTGCACTCGTGCGCGTGCATATGTGCGTGCACGCCTGTTGCTGTTGTAGATCCCATGGCTGCTGGAGAAAACATTCCATCTCCTCTGAATCAGCAGTGACGCATGGCCCCCTCTCGCCCAACAATACAGTATTGACCTGGTCACATTGGACCCAATGTTTGCCAGCGTTAACTCGATAGCGGTGCAGCCGTTGGCATTTTAGTTGACTTGAGTAGCTAGGCGTCGCAGCGGGCTCGTTCAAAGCCTCGGAGTAAATTCACTTAGACAGATGCGCTTCACAGACACCCCTCTCATTAAAGTGTATGGGTGAGAGAGAAAGAGAGACAGAGAGATAGAGAGACAGAGAGACAGAGAGACAGAGAGACAGAGAGACAGAGAGACAGAGAGAAAGAGAGACAGAGAGAGAGAGAAAGAGAGACAGAGAGAAAGAGAGAAAGAGAGAGAGAGAGAGAGAGAGAGAGAGAGAGACAGAGAGAGAGAGAACGAGAGACAGAGAGAGACAGAGAGAGAGAGAGACAGACAGAGAGAGAGAGAGAAAGAGAGACAGAGAGAGAGAGAGAGAAAGAGAGCGAGTGTTAAAGTGAAGTCAAAGGAAAAATAAAAAGTGGCCAAGGCATTTCTGTGTGTTTTGTGTTTGCCATGATAGAACACCTCCTGCCTGTGGCTTGACTGACAAAAATAAGGAAGTGTAATGGAACATAAAAGAGGGGCGGGGTGTGGGGTGAGGTTCAGAGGTCAGAGGTGAGGTGGCACTGCAGTGCCGGGTGATTGGGCGTGTGTGGAAGGAAGGGGTGTGTCCCCATGGCAGGCAGCTGTTTGTCCAGCTCCAGCTCAGAACCAGCACCACGCTCCACTACATCCCAATAGCAGCCACATCAGTGAGGGCAGCAGGGAGCCCTGAGCCATCGCAGTTCTTTATTTGGTCTAGAATAGTTTGTTTGTTCAATGGAAAGTGTGAGGAAATGATCTGCTTCCAGAAGAGGCTTCCTGTTGGTTGGGGTTAGAAGTTGAGTGACTTATTTCTCACGAGTGCTTGGACAGTGAGGTATTATTATCTCAGTCCCTTTTTATCATGAGATGCTCTTGATGAGGCAGACAATCAAAACTGAGATTTTTCTTTATGTGATTGAGATCTCTGTGTATGTGAATTTATGTGTAGCATTTGTTTGCGTTCAGGAGGAGAGGCCTCAATAGCAGTGAGTCTGTCCCTGTGTTAGTCCCTTGAAAGTTAGACTCTTTAAGAGCTGTTTAAAAGGGACGCCCCCTCTTTGTTCCCAGTGTTCTGACTGGCGTATGGAAGCCCTTTTGTCCCCTCCTTTCATCTGGCTTCACAATAGGCCAGGCCATTTGAAACACAACAGTAGATGAACTGCGCTGACAGTGTATTAAACTCTGATGAATTGCCAGTGCGAGGCATAGATCAGTGTCCTTCAACCTTTAGCCCACATTGGGCCCAGGCCTTGTCTTGGTTAAATGGAACAGGTTGCTGGCTGTATGGCTGCTCTTTTCAAAAGGCCTGATTATATTCATGTTTTGTTGAAGCAGAAGCCTTTTTAAAATGTGTAAATCACTGCAGTTATAAAGGACTCTCTTTAGTCACTTCCATTCAGGGAGTTGACATTGTGCATTTGTAGTTGCATTTTGATATAATTCTACATTTTATTTAGCTACCAAGATGTAAACAATGTGTGGTTAGACTGCGAAAAATAATATGTATTCATGTTTTTTTAAATTACAGATAAACTGCTAAATCCATCCACTTAGTATAATATCATTGAAATATTTCACTAAGTATGAGAGAGAGAGAGAGACAGAGAGAGAGAGAGAGAGACAGAGAGAGAGAGAGAGAGAGAGAGAGAGAGAGAGAGAGAGAGAGAGAGAGAGAGAGAGAGAGAGAGAGAGAGAGAGAGAGAGAGAGAGACAGAGAGAGAGAGAGAGACAGAGAGAGAGAGAGAGACAGAGAGAGAGACAGAGAGAGAGAGAGAGAGAGACAGAGAGAGAGAGAGAGAGAGACAGAGAGAGAGAGACAGAGAGAGAGAGAGAGACAGAGAGAGAGAGAGACAGAGAGAGAGAGAGACAGAGAGAGAGAGAGACAGAGAGAGAGAGACAGAGAGAGAGAGACAGAGAGAGACAGAGAGACAGAGAGAGAGAGAGACAGACAGAGAGAGAGAGAGACAGAGAGACAGAGAGAGAGAGAGAGAGAGAGAGAGAGAGAGAGAGAGAGAGAGAGAGAGAGAGAGAGAGAGAGAGAGAGAGAGAGAGAGAGAGAGAGAGAGAGAGAGAGAGAGAGAGAGAGAGAGAGAGAGAGAGAGAGAGAGAGAGAGAGAGAGAGACAGAGAGACAGAGAGAGAGAGAGAGAGAGAGAGAGAGAGAGAGAGAGAGAGAGAGAGAGAGAGAGAGAGAGAGAGAGAGAGAGAGAGAGAGAGAGAGAGAGAGAGAGAGACAGAGAGAGAGAGAGAGAGAGAGAGAGAGAGAGAGAGAGAGAGAGAGAGAGAGAGAGAGAGAGAGAGAGAGAGAGAGAGAGAGAGAGAGAGAGAGAGAGAGAGAGAGAGAGACAGAGAGACAGACACAGAGAGAGACAGAGAGACAGAGAGACAGAGAGACAGAGAGACAGAGAGACAGAGACAGAGAGAGAGTATACATACTATTGACAAGAGAGTATGCACAACTGTGGTGGCATTCTTTATGGCATCCAAGTGTCTAATAGGTTCACAAACATACTTGAGATGTCTGATATGCAGCTTGTGGCCCCTACCTCTGACCCCTTAATGACTTCTTAGGGCAGACTGTTGACACAGATCACAGCTTCAGCCACTTAAGAAGAACAACAGGTTCAGACCACTGGACCTCCATGCAGGCTTTGGTTTCTCCAGGGACAAGCTGGCTCCACCAACACCATCTCTAACAGCAACAGGCAGATGAATCACAGGTGGTAGGACTACACACACAATTAATCTGGAGCATTCTGGAATCATAGATCCATTTCATAATATATACATTGTGTTAACATATTCACCTATTCCTTTGCACAGAACATGAAGAGAAAATGATGGCTATTCTGGTATACATAACCTTGTGCTTGCTGAGAGTTAGAGGGTGCTTCACTCTTACAGACGGCTTATCATAGAGTAGCTAAACTGAGTGGAAGGTAGACATTCTCTCTCTCTGTCTTGCTCTCTCTCTCTCGGTCTTGCTCGCTCTCTCTCTCTCTCTCTCTCGCTCTCTCTCTCTCTCTCTCTCTCTCTCTCTCTCTCTCTCTCTCTCTGTCTGTCTTGCTCTCTCTCTCTCGGTCTTGCTCGCTCTCTCTCTCTCTCTCGCTCTCTGTCTGTATTGCTCTCTCTCTCTCTCTCTCTCTCTCTCTCTCTGTCTGTATTGCTCTCTCTCTCTCGCTCTCTCTCTCTCTCTCTCTCTCTCTCTGTCTGTATTGCTCTCGCTCTCTCTCTCTCTCTGTTTGTAGTTTGTCCTCTTCGTCCTCCTCATCAGTTATTTTCCCTCCAGGTGTGGTTCAGCAACAGAAGGGCCAGATGGCGCAAGCAGGCAGGAGCCAATCAGCTGGCCGCCTTCAACCACCTGTTACCTGGAGGCTTCCCGCCCACAGGGATGCCCAGCCTACCTACCTACCAGCTACCTGAGTCCTCATACCCCGGCACTACACTGTCACAGGGTAAGACACACCCACATGCCCACACACACACACACACACCGACACGCAGACACACATGCGCACACACTCAGACACAAGCCTCCACATCTGCTTATCCCAGAGGCTCTGTTTAGGGCTCAAATATTTGTGTAAATGGACGTGTTTGATCTACTCTAGATATCACTTGGGTTACAAATATCTATGCTATGTCTGCTACACGTTTAGAACATGTTAACAGAATGTTATATCATAAAACAGTTATGTGCTAAATATAGGATCTATACAGCAACTAGCCTGTGTTACACAATGACAGGGAAACGGAGTTTCAAATCAAATCAAGAGCAGGATATTTCTAAGCTACATACAGTATGAAAAGGGGACACATTATGTCTGAGCCGGCATAAGCCACTGCTAAAACATCATTTTATCTCCTTACTTTTAGTTTTTGATCTGAGTCTGGGGGTTTGAGACCATCAAGGTGCAATAAGTTGTTTACAAGGCTGAGGTTTGAGAACAGTATATTTAGTTGTGGTTCTCTTGTCTCACTTCCTTACCCATGCTCCGTGTCATTGTTATTGGTTCAGATGGCAGCAGTACGTTGCATCGGCCCCAACCCCTGCCTCCGTCCTCCATGCACCAGGGCGGCCTCTCTGACGGCAGCTCCCCCTACGGCCTCTCGTCCAATCGCCACAGCTTCTCCAGCTACTCAGACACCTTCATGAGCCAATCAGCTGCCAGCAACCACATGAACCCGGTCAGCAACGGCCTCTCCCCACAGGTCAGTTCAAGGCCAAGGGCACAAGTCTCCCCTATTTCCTCCCTGTCCCGCCTCTTTTGATATGGATGTGTACCGTAAGCTACATAAAGTTACATTTTTACAAAAAATGCTTCTGATATAGACATCTGACCATTTTAATGATTCAATGACCCAAGGTTAAAATTGTGTATATAATTTGCTGAACCACCACTCAATTAGAAAAAGCAACTCAGTAATAGACTACTGTGTGTCGATCCATCATCTTTTATTCTAGCTTCTAAAGCTCTGGGTTTTCATTGGCTCATTTAAATTGCTACAATTGTAAAACAATTGGATTTACATCAACAAATTAAAATTAATCTTGATAGAGGCACATCGGCTCCAAAACAGCGGTTTCCACTTTCCTGGGACATCAAAATCCTACTTCGAACATGAGAAACACATGTGAATGAAATAATTAGCTAAAGCTTAGAAATGAAGGCACTTAATCTTCTTCAAGGAATTGTTCAAAGTTTTTAGACCTTAGTATTATATGGTATTCCATTAATCTTGTACGACAGCCGTCTTCAGCTCTCAGTCTGGGCTGCGTGCAGCATCTGTCTGCAGAGGAAACGGCTGGCTACGGTAGGCTTGTAGAGGAGGGACAGTAAATGTGTGGGAGGCTGTGTCGGGCTCCCCTGCTCCCCTCCATGGCCTCCTAAACCCCCAGCCCTCCTGCTTCACCTTCCCTCTCCTCTCCTCTCTGCTCGGCCCTCCACACAGTGAAAGTACGGTGGAGCATTAGAGTAATAGACGCGTCGCTGACCAATTGGAGTTTGAATTAATAGGCATTAGATTGCCTTCTCACCGAGCAATTCTCTTCTGTCGTAGAAAATACAATTGCTTTGCCCCTGTGTCCACTTGTGTGTGTTAGCGTGTGTGTGTGTGTGTGTGTGTGTGTGTGTGTGTGTGTGTGTGTGTGATGTGTTTCTGTAAAGCTGGAGATTCCACATGTTATCTTCTTTGGGCACCTCATTAAGGAGCGTTTAAATGTGACTCTATGTAAGGGGTTGAGCCTTAAGTAGGTAGCACAGAATGTAAAATGATTTGTATAGAGGCAAATCATGTGTAAGGAGTTAATTATACACAATTACCCATCAATACTGGCCAGTCTTGCCCACCCTCACCAACAAGATGTGGTTAACAAGCAGAAAATACGATTGAAATGGTGTGTAAAGAGTTGAAAATGAATTTCATTACTGCATTTGTCCGCAATTCCCCCTCATTCACACGTGTTTTATTGGGAGTTTTTTTCTTTCTTCAAATATTCTTGGTATTACCCCTCTTTCTTCGTGGAAGAAAGAATGAAGGATTTTGGTGACAAAAAATGAGATTTTCTCTCCTGCTGGAGCGTTGGAGGATAACATGGAGGCTCACAGGGTGTTTGATTGTTAATCGTGGCACAGGGGCTTTAAGTGCTAATGCTCTCACTGCAAACCTGCAGGAAACACCAGGAATGCTTTTTTCATTAATGGCTCTACAGTACTGAATACGGGCTGACGACACAGCAGCTCCCTCTCTCTCCCTCTCTTCCCAAGCATTCCATTATGTGTTTGGATAATACACACTTCCTGTTTAGCACTGGGGATTACAACCTTGAATAACTGTAGAAAATCATTTTCAATATTCAATAATTATATTAAGTCGGTTTAAAAAAATAAATAATTGTAAGCAAAAGGTGGTTTATTGTACTACATATTTGGGCATTTTACAGGTATGCTTTAAAACCAACACAGAGGTAGAATATTTAACCCCTCACAGTATAGCCATGTGACATTCCTTTCACTCTCTCACTATGTGGTGATGGATGTTCTCTGACAGAGGATTCAGAGTTCACACTGCCTCAATGCTCACACACACACGCACGCACGCACACGCACGCACGCACACACACACACACACACACACACACACACACACACACACACACACACACACACACACACACACACACACACACACACACACACACACAATCACACAACTCAGCTTGTCTGTAGTTAAACAGACGTCACCTTCAGTTCTCTCAAATGCATCTCATCTTGAATGTTGTTGTTGACGTTGATTTAGTTCTCTCCTGTATTCCTCCTTCTATGTCATGAAATAACAAGCCAATACAAATAGACTCACCATCATGATGGAAATTATAATGTTATATTATGGGTTTTCAGACAGCATCTGTCCAGAGGAGATATGTCTGTGTGTTGGTATATGTGAGCTATTTTCTCTGGTGTCTGGTACTGATGGGCTACCCGTTACTGGTAAAGAGGACAACATTCTGTGATTCCCAGTAAATGGTCTGTGTTGGCCAACTACCAAGTCTGTAATGGAATCCTGCCGGCAGGTGCACCCATCCCAATCCCGTAACGTTTTCCCATTATGGCCGCTGGAAAAGCCATCCACACCGGCACAGGGGTTGTTGTCATGTGGGATATGTTTGGCTGGTCTGGGAGAGAGGCACTAGCTATGTCAGGGGTGGGGTGGGGGGTTAAGCTGTGGCTGGGCCAGAGTTATGAGAGCAGATTTGTTGTGTTGGTCCTGTTTCATTTGGTGTAACAGCAGGTGTTGGATAGAGGCCAGGAGTATGAGGTGGAGGCAGGGAACAGAAATATCAGCAGGTGTTGGATAGAGGCCAGGAGTATGAGGTGGAGGCAGGGAACAGAAATATCAGCATGTGTTGGATAGAGGCCAGGAGTATGAGGTGGAGGCAGGGAACAGAAATATCAGCAGGTGTTGGATAGAGGCCAGGAGTATGAGGTGGAGGCAGGGAACAGAAATATCAGCAGGTGTTGGATAGAGGCCAGGAGTATGAGGTGGAGGCAGGGAACAGAAATATCAGCATGTGTTGGATAGAGGCCAGGAGTATGAGGTGGAGGCAGGGAACAGAAATATCAGCAGGTGTTGGATAGAGGCCAGGAGTATGAGGTGGAGGCAGGGAACAGAAATATCAGCAGGTGTTGGATAGAGGCCAGGAGTATGAGGTGGAGGCAGGGAACAGAAATATCAGCAGGTGTTGGATAGAGGCCAGGAGTATGAGGTGGAGGCAGGGAACAGAAATATCAGCAGGTGTTGGATAGAGGCCAGGAGTATGAGGTGGAGGCAGGGAACAGAAATATCAGCAGGTGTTGGATAGAGGCCAGGAGTATGAGGTGGAGGCAGGGAACAGAAATATCAGCATGTGTTGGATAGATGCCAGGAGTATGAGGTGGAGGCAGGGAACAGAAATATCAGCAGGTGTTGGATAGAGTCCAGGAGTATGAGGTGGAGGCAGGGAACAGAAATATCAGCATGTGTTGGATAGAGGCCAGGAGTATGAGGTGGAGGCAGGGAACAGAAATATCAGCATGTGTTGGATAGAGGCCAGGAGTATGAGGTGGAGGCAGGGAACAGAAATATCAGCAGGTGTTGGATAGAGTCCAGGAGTATGAGGTGGAGGCAGGGAACAGAAATATCAGCAGGTGTTGGATAGAGGCCAGGAGTATGAGGTGGAGGCAGGGAACAGAAATATCAGCAGGTGTTGGATAGAGGCCAGGAGTATGAGGTGGAGGCAGGGAACAGAAATATCAGCAGGTGTTGGATAGAGGCCAGGAGTACGAGGTGGAGGCAGGGAACAGAAATATCAGCAGGTGTTGGATAGAGGCCAGGAGTATGAAGTGGAGGCAGGGAACAGAAATATCAGCAGGTGTTGGATAGAGGCCAGGAGTACGAGGTGGAGGCAGGGAACAGAAATATCAGCAGGTGTTGGATCAGCAGGTGTTGGATAGAGGCCAGGAGTACGAGGTGGAGGCAGGGAACAGAAATATCAGCAGGTGTTGGATAGAGGCCAGGAGTACGAGGTGGAGGCAGGGAACAGAAATATCAGCAGGTGTTGGATAGAGGCCAGGAGTACGAGGTGGAGGCAGGGAACAGAAATATCAGCAGGTGTTGGATAGAGGCCAGGAGTATGAGGTGGAGGCAGGGAACAGAAATATCAGCAGGTGTTGGATAGAGGCCAGGAGTACGAGGTGGAGGCAGTGAACAGAAATATCAGCAGGTGTTGGATAGAGGCCAGGAGTATGAGGTGGAGGCAGGGAACAGAAATATCAGCAGGTGTTGGATAGAGGCCAGGAGTATGAGGTGGAGGCAGGGAACAGAAATATCAGCAGGTGTTGGATAGAGGCCAGGAGTATGAGGTGGAGGCAGGGAACAGAAATATCAGCAGGTGTTGGATAGAGGCCAGGAGTATGAGGTGGAGGCAGGGAACAGAAATATCAGCAGCGACTGAAAACATTAGTATTGCTTTTTTGATGGAGGGAATTTTGTGTCAATCACCTGGAACTCTCTTGCTTTGAAGACCTGAGAGGATTTTCATTCACAACAAATAGTTCCCAAACTTTTAATTTGTGAAACATATTTTGGAAGTCTTCACCATATACTCACAATGACATACAAACTATAAGTGTCACGCCTGCTCCCACTACCCCTCCACCAGGCTACCCGTCATTATACTCACCCGTTAACATCATTACGCGCAGCTGCGCTCATTGGACTCACCTAAACTCCCTCACTGTGTTGATTACCCCTGTGTATATGTCTGCTCCTCTGTGTTGTTCCCTGTAGTAGTATTGTTTGTTGTGTCGTCTTTATGTCCAGATGCTGTTCCTGTTCTGTTGCATGTCCGTCTGTATTAAATGGATCACTCCCTGTACCTGCTTCTCATCTCCTGTGCTGGGCGTTCCAATAAGTTGTTACTATATAAACAAGTATGCCATGCTGTGGCCAAAGCTTCAGTTACGATTCCTTTTACAGTACCTTAATAAGCAGAAAGTAATTGGTTAAATAATGAAGGCGTGACTGAATAACTCATTGACAACAACTTAGCTCTGCGCATTTCCTGGTCCGTAAAGGCATAAAGGCTGTCTTGCCTACTACTTACTGAAACAACATACTGTGTACTAATAGTACTACAGACTATTTAGAAAAACGTACGCACTAAACAACATATTACTCCTCCTTGCTGAGAAGGCGTCATGTAATGAGCAGTTGTGCATTCCCCGCCTTTCGTTCATTTTTGTAGATCTTGTCCCCTATTCTGATTATCAGCTGTTGTCAAACACACATGGTCGTGAAAAGATGATTCTCTTCCTCAATAGTGTGCAGCAAAATTCTACTAAATGAAAAGCCGAAATGAGTACGGCATCCTGGCAATTAAGGCATACTCAGGTTTCAGACTTTCACATACTGTAAAACTTAACATTTTGGTATACCTTAGAGCCTACTATTTAGAACGCAAGTATTGTCATTCGGACACGGCCGATAAGTTACAGCAAAATAAATACAATTTCACGTTTGTTCTAATGATATGTAGCCTTGAATTTGTTCTAATTCTTCCAACTGTCTATCTGTTATCCATTTTAAGCAAAGGTACTTTATTTACAAAGCCTACTGTACCTGGTTATGGCATGGTGAACTAGCACTGTAAAAGGAACTGTAATCATAGCTTAGGTGGTCTACATCTTCTCCAGACACAATATCAGGTCATAGGAAACTCCATATAAGCCTTTGAAGCACTAGCTGTTCTTGGGAGATGTGTTCGTTGGCAGCCGTTTGGACTGAATTCCTCTGTATTGCATGACAGGGACACCTGCTGGGAGAGTAGAGAAAACAACTGCTCCTCATGAGGCTTCAACAGTACCAATAGTTTGTGTTCTAACCTTCTTCTAAAGGAAGAAGCCCTCTGTAACGAAGTACAAACATTGCAAATCCCAGGGATGTTGAAGTTGAGGATAACATACAGCGGGACACTCCGAGCTAAATAACATACAGGAAAATACTGTCAGTTGATCAACCACACTCAGGGTGTAGTGGGCTGTTGATCATACTACAACTGAAAAACGCGTCTATACCTGCCAGTTATTACTGTGAAATAAATGAGTAATCAACATATTTGACCCTTTGGATCAAACCTGGAATGGATCAAACAGGTCCACAAGAGGACTGATTAGGTCAAAGTGAAGCGATGCAGTATGTACATAGTAAGGCTACCAATCCTTATGGATTCAGCATAGATTCTTTTCAATGTGTTTATTTATTTTCTCAAATGGCAAAAAGTATAACTATAAAATATTCCACAAATGTAAAGGGTTATGTGTGTTAGGATTAAACCATGGTAGTTAGTTAGTGTTCCGTTTTACCCTGTAAGTGTTCCGTTAGTGTTCCGTTTTACCCTGTGTGTGTGTGTGTGTGTGTGTGTGTGTTTTGGAATTAGAGGAAACACACACACACACACACACACACACACACACACACACACACACACACACACACACACACACACACACACACACACACACAGGGGATCAGAGGCAGGCAGAGCAGCTCTCACCCCTGCCTCCCTTTGATCTGTGTCCCCAGGCCTGCCTGGCTGCCTGCTTTGCACCTCACCATGCACGCTGACACCACGCACGCTGACACCACGCACGCTGACACCACGCATGCTGACACCACGCACGCTGACCCAACCTACGCTGACACCACGCACGCTGACACCACGCATGCTGACACCACGCACGCTGACACCATGCACGCTGACACCACGCACGCTGACACCACGCATGCTGACACCGCGCACGCTGACACAACACACGCTGACACAACCTACGCTGACACCACGCATGCTGACACCACGCACGCTGACACCACGCACGCTGACACAACCTACGCTGACACCACGCACGCTGACACCACGCACGCTGACACCACGCACGCTGACACCATGCACGCTGACACCACGCACGCTGACACCACGCATGCTGACACAACCTACGCTGATAACACGCACGCTGACACAACGCACGCTGACACCACGCTACGCTCGCAATGCTAACGACTTCCCCAACTGTCTAACAGAGATAAGCCAGGGGAGACTCCAAGCTGCCGCTCTTCTCTTCCATTAGCGAGCACACTGACGCTTCTTTAAAAATGGGATGAATTCTATTTAAGACGCCAACATTAGTCGTTGCCAAAAAGAGGGAGAGAGAGAGAGATAGAGGGAAAATGGAGGGAACAATCTAGAGGCTCTGACTCCATTCCTCCCCCCTCTCTGACTTCTAACAAGACATCCTGCACCTGAATACCAATGAGAGAGGGAGACTCATGTAGTCCCCCACATTATTAAAAGTTGGGCATTAAGCCTCTCACCAGGCACCATGTCAGCTGGCAAGCTCCACTGACAAGAAATCAAAGGGGATGAGTACATAGCCTGCATTCATAGCTCAGCCTCTCGCAGAGCAAGAGGGGGAATACATAGTTAATTAGAACTTCCATTAAAACAAATACTGTTTCAATTTGGCAAGTATAAAAAAAGATATAAGAGGCTTAAAAAAAATAAGAGACCTGCTGTTGGCAGCTACCAAGAGAATCATGGGCAAATCATATCCACTGGCTATATGTTTTAGCATATATTATTAGGGCTTGCTGCTTGTTTAACACGTCTGAACTCAGAGGAAAGGATTGCTGGTATCACAAATATACAAGTACAAACATTGGCGATATGGGGCTTTGTCTGTGTTTAGCTATGTATCAGATGGAATGGGGTTTTAGGTGCTTTTAGCGTGGGTATTTTATATGACGCAAAGGTCAAATGTTTTTCCCGAACAGGCTTGTACTCTCTAAACCAGTTAATGGGTTCTCTATCTGTGGTTGGTTCCATGCCTGCGTTCTCTATACCTCAACCTCTAACCCCCCTAGAGCAGCTAAGTGAAACCAATACGCTCTTTGCTTCTCGTTTCAAAAAAATATCTTTGGATGTGGTTTCATTTATTTATTATCTACCAACCTTTCCCCTTCTCTTTTTTTGACAACTCTTGCCAATAGTACGTCTACTCCCTCTCTCTCTCTCTCTCTCTCTCTCTCTCTCTCTCTCTCTCTCTCTCTCTCTCTCTCGCTCTCTCTCTTTCTCTCCGTCTCTCTCCTTCTCCCCCTGGAGAGGCAGATGAAAGGCTTTGGCGGACAATAAAAATGCTATTTAAATGCAAGAGTGTTGTGTGCTGGTAAGAGATATTTCCTGCAGAAAGTGAGCGGTTGCATCCTGATAAATAGTCAATATAAGGGAATGCGATTGACATTTATCTAGCGGAGACCGCCAATATACATTTCAGCAAGTTCTAGAAGTGGATGATTTAAGTAGGAAATGACTGAGACGGATTCACATGTGTGTCCCACGCAGACAAAATGCACATAAGATGGAGAATGGTATTGCCTTTATTTAAGTGTAGGCACATCGATTCTATCTTGAATACCAATTACACACCGGTGTACACTGTGGAACATACTGAAGAAGTTTTATTCCATACATTTGTGCCATTATTTCCTCTACTCCATTTCATAATATTATAACCAAGTGTTACTATTATTATTATTCATATTTTCACAGTCTCTCACCTTCCACTTGTTGGAGTGGGAAGTGTTAATGCTGAGGCAGGTGAAGTGAAGTCTGGTGTATGAGGCATGCACACTGTTGTGACCTCTGTGGGAGGGGTCAGGGGGTGGCAGGGTCGCAGCAGGGCCGGGCTGCAGTCAACCTGCCTAGCTAGCCGTCTGGACGCTGGGGATGTTGTCTGGCTGCATGTGTTTCCTGTTAGTTCCAGATGCCTCTCTGACAGGTGCATGGACGTGATTAATACTCTGTCTCTGGCCATATCTCTCTCTCTCTCTCTCTCTCTCTCTCTCTCTCTCTCTCTCTCTCTCTCTCTCTCTCTCTCTCTCCCTCCCTCCTTCTCGTGGGCCAGTTAAATTACAATATGCGAGGTGGTTTGGTCCCCAGCTGGTTGTCTGGTGTAGCAGCCCGTTCCTCTCAGTATCCAGCTGAGAGCTATTTCACTATTTATTTACATGTAATTATGACTATGAGGTGCAGATATTAACACTGTCAAGAACAATTTGACCTGACATTTTTCACTAGGCCTGGCTCCTGCTGGTTTCAGCAAACAACCCCCCCCCGCGCTCCCCGATCCGCCTCGCTTTCCTCTCCGAGCTGCTCCCTCACACACACAGCCCTGCCTCACTGAAACCTCTCTGCTGGAATCAGAAAATCTGCCGTTTAATTTGGCAGAAGCGGCGGTGCGAGGTGAATTGCAGTGTGTGTGTGTGTGTGTGTGTGTGTGTGCGTGCGTGCGTGCGTGCGTGCGTGTCTGTGATTTTGTATTGGAGTGGGTTGCTCTTGTTCCTGGTGGCTGAATCCATCCCATAGTAACTCAAGCATATCACTAGCAGAGAATAGAGGATTGCTCCCCACACGTTCTCCAATTGCAGCCCAATAGACGTAACCTCTGGTTAGTGAGGGGCCCTGCATGCACAGTGGGCCGTTTAGGAGGGAGGGAGTCCTTTCTCTGGCTAGTAGCAGGCAGCTGTGCTCCATTGAACACAAGGATAGAGAAGACGGGCGGGGGCGGGGAATGGGTCAGAGAAGAAAATGTATTTAATCAAATCTATTACAAAGCTATTATTCTCCAATTACATTTTATGAAATATTGCTTGCTACATCCATTTGTTGACCAAAATATAAGCTTGTTTTACTCCAATGTTTGTAAACAAGGTAAATGTAAACAAACACCATATAGCCCCAAAACATGGTTACAATTATACATTTGATATCATAGATGGTCAGTCCTTGCAACTATAGCTCTTTCTATGAATTTGAGAGCGGTTACATTTCTCCAGCCCCATCCCTTTGCAAAACAGGGGGTGGGAGCATGCTTTGTAACGGTTTCAATTAAGGATTCTAGCTTTAATATCTTGTGGAATTTCGTTTGATATTCTGTTTGCTTTAGTCTCCAGTTTAGCTGTTTGATCAAATGGTGCAGATCAGTGTTTGTGGGGAGAATAGTTAGAGAGCGGAGTAGAGAGTCTGGGGGACACTGTGGTAGTATGGCTAATGTTGTGAGAAGTGACAGCTTGTTCCAATGCCCGCTAATCATCCTCATCTGTGCCCGGCATGTCAATGCCCAGATTCTGTCAGTGCCAATCAGGCACTTAATTGAACACAATTAGCACCCCACCTTCCCTGCCATACACCCCACACTCTTCAAATTCCTATTTCTCTCTCTCTCTCCCTCCACTCTCTCTACTCCCCATCCTCCCCCTCTCTTCCTCCACTCTCTCTACCCCCCATCCTTCCCCTCTCTTCCTCCACTCTCTCTACTCCCCATCCTCCCCCTCTCTTCCTCCACTCTCTCTACTCCCCATCCTCCCCATCCTCCCCCTCTCTCTTCCTCCTGTCTCTGCCTCCTTGGCGGCGGAAGACACTTTTCACTTTTGATTAACGTGCCGCGGCCAATTAACGCGCTGACACGCAGGCCAGGACCCGTCATCTGCTGTCTGCCACCAACGCTGCCGTCTGCGTCCTGGCCCCACACTGCACCCACCACCTCCACCATGACCAAAACGCTTTAATTCAATTTATGCAATCTCTGTTATTTTTAAATAGCCATTTTGTCTGCTCAGATGAGGGGCCTTACTGCCCGCTGGGCTGCCCATGTGAGAAGGAGGGATGAGGAAGAGGGAGGGCTGGACTTGGGGTTGCACTGCTATTGACTCTTTAGAAAAAATCCTTGATCTTTAAGTACTTTATTCTCTTTCCTAGTTGTTTTCCAAATGAAGGAATTTATGCTGTTTATTTGATTTGTAAGTTTGACTTCATTTTGTTCATCGCAAAATAAATTCACCCTGCATTCTTGAATTGATCAGTAAAATAAGGTTTCAATTAGATTTGGAGTAATATGGGATTCAAAGTATTTTTTGGACCAGTTCTCAGAAATCATTTTCAAATATTCGATATTTGATATGGAATATTCCTAATCATTTTAGTCGTTGCACAAGTTTGAATTATTTTCTATGTACATGTATTTGGTTCCTCAATCATCCAACACAAACCACACAGTATACTCAATTTACTTGACTTATAGGTCAGTGAATTCAACCATACATTTAATCTCTGTAATCACACCCACAGGACTGGCCTTGAAAAATCGACCCAAATCTGGTGTCATCATCATCCCTGATCTTAAGTCATTCCCAGCTGAGGCGTGTATCAGCCAGGCAGATCTGCCAAGGTGTGAGATGTTATTCTGTGCCCCTCGGGATAACTTCCAGACATTTGGAGTGCTTATTTTTTCCTCTCTGCCCCAGTGACCTCTGCCGAACTTAAAGGTACATCTTGCGGGCATTCGATTTGGGCAGAACAGGAGCTATCGGTGACAGGGGAGCTAATCCAGTCTTGCGCAGATTAAGAGCAGAGTTTGTGGAGTGGGGTCTGTTGGCGCGGGTGCTGGCGCCAGGAATGGAACACAGGGCTGTCCTATCAGCTCTCCAGGCAGGCTGGCCCTCAGGCCAACTTTAGTCCTAGAGGAGTCTTTGTACTTCCCAAATCCTCTCTCTCACACTCTCTCTTTCTGTCTCTTCTCTCTCCTCTTTCCCCTCGTTTTAAATCTCTTTCTCTCTTATACTGTATCACCATTTCTTTCAGATGCAAAAACTTTGTCTGTGAAATATTTTAGTGAAAATGAAAAAAAAATGTACAGGTATAGTGAACATTTTCATCTGTCTGTGGGTAGTGCAGGTCCCTGGATAAACAGGTGCATTCTGACCTGATCAAATTCAATGCTGTAGAATAACAGTGAAATGCTTACTTACAGGCCCTTCCCAGCAATGCAGAATCCAATCAAATAAATCATAATAGTAATAGAAAAAATATATACAGTGGGGCAAAAAAGTATTTAGTCAGCCACCAATTGTGCAAGCTCTCCCACTTAAAAAGATGAGAGAGGCCTGTAATTTTCATCATTGGTACACTTCAACTATGACAGACAAAATGAGAAAAAGAAATCCAGAAAATCACATTGTAGGATTTTTAATTAATTTATTTGCAAATGATGGTGGAAAATAAGTATTTGGTCACCTACAAACAAGCAAGATTTCTGGCTCTCACAGACCTGTAACTTCTTCTTTAAGAGGCTCCTCTGTCCTCCACTTGTTACCTGTATTAATGGCACCTGTTTGAAGTTGTTATCAGTATAAAAGACACCTGTCCACAACCTCAAACAGTCACACTCCAAACTCCACTATGGCCAAGACCAAAGAGATGTCAAAGGACACCAGAAACAAAATTGTAGACCTGCACCAGGCTGGGAAGACTGAATCTGCAATAGGTAAGCAGCTTGGTTTGAAGAAATCAACTGTGGGAGCAATTATTAGGAAATGGAAGACATACAAGACCACTGATAATCTCCCTCGATCTGGGGCTCCACGCAAGATCTCACCCCGTGGGGTCAAAATGATCACAAGAATGGTGAGCAAAAATCCCAGAACCACACGGGGGGACCTAGTGAATGACCTGCAGAGAGCTGGGACCAAAGTAACAAAGCCTACCATCAGTAACACACTACGCCACCAGGGACTCAAATCCTGCAGTGCCAGACGTGTGCCCCTGCTTAAGCCACATGTCCAGGCCCGTCTGAAGTTTGCTAGAGAGCATTTGGATGATCCAGAAGAAGATTGGGAGAATGTCATATGGTCAGATGAAACCAAAATATAACTTTTTGGTAAATACTCAACTCGTCGTGTTTGGATGACAAAGAATGCTGAGTTGCATCCAAAGAACACCATACCTACTGTGAAGCATGGGGGTGGAAACATCATGCTTTGGGGCTGTTTTTCTGCAAAGGGACCAGGACGACTGATCCGTGTAAAGGAAAGAATGAATGGGGCCATGTATCGTGAGATTTTGAGTGAAAACCTCCTTCCATCAGCAAGGGCATTGAAGATGAAACGTGGCTGGGTCTTTCAGCATGACAATGATCCCAAACACACCGCCCGGGCAACGAAGGAGTGGCGTCGTAAGAAGCATTTCAAGGTCCTGGAGTGGCCTAGCCAGTCTCCAGATCTCAACCCCATAGAAAATCTTTGGAGGGAGTTGAAAGTCCGTGTTGCCCAGCAACAGCCCCAAAACATCACTGCTCTAGAGGAGATCTGCATGGAGGAATGGGCCAAAATACCAGCAACAGTGTGTAAAAACCTTGTGAAGGCTTACAGAAAACGTTTGACCTCTGTCATTGCCAACAAAGGGTATATAACAAAGTATTGAGATAAACTTTTGTTATTGACCAAATACTTATTTTCCATCATAATTTGCAAATAAATTCATAAAAAATTCTACAAGGCCTCTCTCATCTTTTTAAGTGGGAGAACTTGCACAATTGGTGGCTGACTAAACTATTTTTTGCCCTTCTGTACATGGAGTACAAGTACTGTGTTGATGTGCAGTGGTACGGGGTAATTGAGGTAGATATGTACATACAGTGCATTCGGAAAGTATTCATACGCCTTGACTTTTTCCACATTTTGTTACGTTACAGTCTTAGGGTTGTTGTCCTGTTGGAAGGTGAACCTTCGTCCCAGTCTGTGGTCCTGAGCGCTCTGGAACAGGTCTTCATCATGGATCTCTCTGCTCTGTTTATCTTTCCCTCGACCCTGACTAGTCTCCCAGTCCCTGCTGCTGAAAAACATGATGCTGCTCCCACCATGCTTCCCCGTAGGGATGGTGCCAGGTTTCCTCCAGATGTGACGCTTGGCATTCAGGCCAAAGAGTTCAATCTTTGTTTCATCAGACCAGAGAATCTTGTTTCTCATGGTCTGAGAGTCCTTTAGATGCCTTTTGGCAAACTCCAAGCAGGCTGTCATGCGCCTTTTACTGAGGAGTGGCTTCTGTCTGGCCACTCTACCATACTGGCCTGATCGGTGGAGTGCTGTAGAGATGGTTGTCTTTCTGGAAGGTTCTCCTATCTCCACAGAGGAACTCTAGAGCTCTGTCAGAGTGAACATCGGGTTCTTGGTTACGTCCGTGACCAATGCCTTCTCCCCTAATTGCTCAGTTTGGCCGGGCAGCCAGCTCTAGGAAGAGTCTTGGTGGTTCCAAACTACTTCCATTTAAGAATTATGGAGGCCACTGTGTTCTTGGGGACTTTCAATGCTGCAGACATTTTCTGGTATCGTTCCTCAGATCTGTGCCTCAACACAGTCTCGGAGCTCGACAGACAACCTTCGATCTCATGGCTTGGTTTTTGGTCTGACGTGCACTGTCAACTGTGGGACCTTATATAGAAAGGTGTGCCTTTTCAAATCATGTCCAATCAATTCAATTTACCACAGGTGGACTCCAATCAAGTTGTAGAAACATCTCAAGGATGATCAATGGAAACAGGATGCAACGGAGCTCAATTTCGAGTCTCATTGCAAGGGGTCTGAATACATAAGTAAATAAGGTATATATGTTTTTTATGTTTTATACATTAGAAAACATTTCTAAAAACCTGTTTCGCTTTGTCATTATGGGGTATTCTGTGTAGATTGATATGTTCAATCAATTTTAGAATAAGGCTGAAACGTAACAAAATGTAGAAAAAGTCAAGGGGTCTGAATACTTTCCGATCACTATAGGTAGGGATAAAGTAATTATGCAACAGGATAGATAATAGACAGTAGCAGCAGCATATGTGATGAGTGTGTATGTGTGTGTGTGTGGCGTATGTGTGTACGTGTAATGTGTGAGTGAGTGAGTGTGTATGTGTTGGCGTGTCATTGTAAGTATGTGTGAGTGTGTGGGTAGAGTCCAGTGTGTGTGTATGTGTTGGCGTGTCAGTGTAAGTATGTGTGAGTGTGTGGGGAGAGTCCAGTGTGTGTGTATGTGTTGGCGTGTCAGTGTAAGTATGTGTGAGTGTGTGGGGAGAGTCCAGTGTGTGTGTATGTGTTGGCGTGTCAGTGTAAGTATGTGTGAGTGTGTGGGGAGAGTCCAGTGTGTGTGTATGTGTTGGCGTGTCAGTGTAAGTATGTGTGAGTGTGTGGGGAGAGTCCAGTGTGTGTGTATGTGTTGGCGTGTCAGTGTAAGTATGTGTGAGTGTGTGGGTAGAGTCCAGTGTGTGTGTATGTGTTGGCGTGTCAGTGTAAATATGTGTGAGTGTGTGGGGAGAGTCCAGTGAGTGTGTATGTGTTGGCGTGTCAGTGTCAGTATGTGTGAGTGTGTGGGGAGAGTCCAGTGTGTGTGTATGTGTTGGCCTGTCAGTGTAAGTATGTGTGAGTGTGTGGGGAGAGTCCAGTGTGTGTGTATGTGTTGGCGTGTCAGTGTAAATATGTGTGAGTGTGTGGGGAGAGTCCAGTGAGTGTGTATGTGTTGGCGTGTCAGTGTCAGTATGTGTGAGTGTGTGGGGAGAGTCCAGTGTGTGTGTATGTGTTGGCGTGTCAGTGTCAGTATGTGTGAGTGTGTGGGGAGAGTCCAGTGTGTGTGTATGTGTTGGCGTGTCAGTGTCAGTATGTGTGAGTGTGTGGGGAGAGTCCAGTGTGTGTGTATGTGTTGGCGTGTCAGTGTAAATATGTGTGAGTGTGTGGGGAGAGTCCAGTGTGTGTGAGTGTGTGGGGAGAGTCCAGTGTGTGTGAGTGTGTGGGGAGAGTCCAGTGTGTGTGAGTGTGTGGGGAGAGTCCAGTGTGTGTGAGTGTGTGGGGAGAGTCCAGTGTGTGTGAGTGTGTGGGGAGAGTCCAGTGTGTGTGAGTGTGTGGGGAGAGTCCAGTGTGTGTGAGTGTGTGGGGAGAGTCCAGTGTGTGTGAGTGTGTGGGGAGAGTCCAGTGTGTGTGAGTGTGTGGGGAGAGTCCAGTGTGTGTGTGTGTGGGGAGAGTCCAGTGTGTGTGTGTGGGGAGAGTCCAGTGTGTGTGAGTGTGTGGGGAGAGTCCAGTGTGTGTGAGTGTGTGGGGAGAGTCCAGTGTGTGTGAGTGTGTGGGGAGAGTCCAGTGTGTGTGAGTGTGTGGGGAGAGTCCAGTGTGTGTGAGTGTGTGGGGAGAGTCCAGTGTGTGTGAGTGTGTGGGGAGAGTCCAGTGTGTGTGAGTGTGTGGGGAGAGTCCAGTGTGTGTGAGTGTGTGGGGAGAGTCCAGTGTGTGTGAGTGTGTGGGGAGAGTCCAGTGTGTGTGAGTGTGTGGGGAGAGTCCAGTGTGTGTGTATAGAGTCAAAAATATTTAATGCAAAAAGGATCGATGCAGATACTCCGGGTAGTTTTGATTAACTGTTCAGCAGTCTTATGGCTTAGAGTAGAAGCTGTTCAGGAGTCTTATGGCTTGAGGTAGAAGCTGTTCAGGAGTCTTATGGCTTGAGGTAGAAGCTGTTCAGAACTTTTTAAGGATCTTGAGGGCCCATGGCAAATCTTTTCAGCCTCCTTAAGGGGAAGCGGTGTTGTCGTGCCCTCTTCACAACTGTGTTGGTGTGTTTGGACATTGAGGTCCTTAGCAAAGTGGACACCAAGGAAATTGAAGCTCTCTGTGGTCAATCAAGGGTTAAGATGGGCATATCACATTACGTGACTGTAAAGATATTATGTAAATATTGTTTAGGGATATTACATTGGGTGCTTCATAAGTAGTGATAATGAAGGGTATTAAATAACATTGTGATGGATGGCATCTCTTTGAAACTGTGGTTTGAATATGCCACTGTGGGGAATTTAGTGAGAATGTATGTAAGAAAATTCGGACATTTTTCCCTCTTTGTTGTAGCCTAAAGAAATATTGCCTTTCGCTTTTTCTGTCAGTCAACTTCCTCACAGCAAGTCAAATTTTATTCTGGCAGCAAATCTAACAATGAGCAAAGGCTCATCAAACATTTAAGCAGACACAAAAATATAATTTGACTGTTAAGGAAATTAGCAGGGTATGAAAGAACCTCTTTTTGTGTCACAAATGCTCTATTTGTTTATCTGAAAGGATGCACATTGTATCAACTTCCAGTTCTCCATTCACTCCGCCGCGGGGCTGGGGGGCTCAGAAGTTGAGAGAATTAATGAGTTTTTTATTATTATTTATAAAGTAATCTATCTGTAGAGAGCGAGGCAGGGAACGCCCTGGAGCAGTGTCCTTTAAACTGCTCCTGTCTCACATTATCTCCTCCAACAGCCCTAGCACAAAGTCAAACAACAAACGAACACTGAGGACGCTGTACGGAGAGAAAGAGAGGGGGGGAGGGAGACAGGGGTGTAGTGGAGGGCTGTTCTGAAAGAGAGTGCGGGTGTTGGTTAAGTGTGTATTGAGTGGTGTTGTTCTGGAGCAGAGCAGGTCTAAAGGCCTGTTGAGGGTGTGTTTTACACCCTGCAGCTGATACTCAGCATATCTTCACCCACATCAGATCATAGGGGGAAGTGGTGAAATGACATTGATTTTTGTTTAGCTGTGTGAAAGCAGAAAGACATTACAGATAGCTAATATGAACCCGGCTCAATCGAGGAGCTTACCTTTCCCCCCTCCAGCAAAAGTTAACCAAAATCATCTGAGTGATCTTAGGAGAGGCATCTCAAGGATACAACCTTCCAGACAATCCTCTCTTTTTTACAACTGCAAACTTCTTTGCAATCTTGACGGGAAAAAAATAAATTATAAAATTGTCCATGAAAAGTAGCCTTCTCTTTTGAAGAGCTAGTTAAACCTATGAATAGTAATAGGGCTGATTTGAGCACAGTCCCTGATTATTGGCTGCTTCATTATTTCATGTTTAAATAAGGAAGTGATGTAATCAAGCTTCAATTAACTGATGACTATATCTGGCCCACCCCTCCAGCTGTCTCCCTGGACCCCCGACTAGCACTTCCCCACACCCACGTCACATGACCAGCACATCTTAGTCCAGCACAGCATAGTACGTACATCACAGCCCAGCACAATACAGCAGGGGACAGAAGGTTCCACACGGAGTCTGTTCTGCAGCTCCGGTCCATCTGGGAGGGAGCATCCCATGTGTCCTGCATGCAGAGAGCCATGAATCTCCCTCTCATAGATACATGTCACATGTTCTGTATAAATAAGTGGTGGGGTTGGAGGAGGCTGGGGATTTCCATGCTGATAGAATTAACATGAGGAAATCGCTAACCAGCCTTTATGTCTCTGATGTGCCTCAAGTGCTTCATTTTTCCTCAGATATTTTTTTTTCAGAATATGATTAATTTGTGGAATAAGATCCATTTTCCGTATGCGGTGTGTGTGTCTGGCTATGCATTGCTGAGCAGTATGACTGCATACGTATGCAGTAAAGAAGTTCTAAAGTATAAAGGTTTCTGAGATGTCCACTCTGGAGTTTGACTGGAGCCCTGTCCTTCTGTAGGATATTTTGCACCACAGCATCAGCTCTGTGAACTGTGTTTAAACCTTTGTGTGTGTGTGTGTGTGTGTGTGTGTGTGTGTGTGTGTGTGTGTGTGTGTGTGTGTGTGTGTGTGTGTGTGTGTGTGTGTGTGTAACCACCTCCATGATGAGCTAATTGGTTTAGCAGCCAAAGCGCCAAAGGCCAGCCCAGCGTAGCGAGACACAACGTGAACCTGATGTTGGGGAGGATGCTTCCATGCAATAGAAGGGAAGCATATGTGGGACCAATTCCCCCATTAAGAGTCTCTCCCTCTGCTTTCCTAAAAGGGAAATATAAGTCTAATTCAACATTTTATGTTTAGGGCAAAAGCTCAGTAGAAACGTCCGTCTGCACTGCATTGTGGTGATGCCTGTGCCTCTAGTCTAATGGAGATAATAACATTCATAGCACTAGTGGATTATTATTTGTTAACTTATGGTTGTGTACAGATGCAGGATCTTAACACCTCTTTGGGATAGGGGGCAGCATTTTCACTTTTGGATAAATAGCGTGCCCAATTTCAACTTCCTGCGACTCATGCCAAGAATATAAAATATGCATATTATTAGTATATTTGGATAGAAAACACTCCGACGTTTCTAAAACTGTTTGAATCATGTCTGTGAGTATAACAGAACTTATGTAGCAGGCAAAACCCAGAGGACTAACCATTCCGAAAAAACAATTTTGGAGGTCACTGTCTATTCAATGGTTTCACTGGGAAACTAGATTTCTAAGGCACTTGTTTGCAGTTCCTACCGCTTCCACTGGATGTCACCAGTCTTTGGAAATTGGTTGAGGTTATTCCTTTGTGTAATGAAGAAGTACGGCCATTTTGGATCAGGTTAACATTATGTGTACTGTTTGAGAGTTGCGCAAGACTAGAAAAGTAGCGTTTGTTTGTGATCCTCCTGTATTGAAAACAGATAGACCCATCTTCAATTTGATCAATTATTAATGTTTAAAAATACCTAAAGTTGTATTACAAAAGTATTACAAAATATTTTGGCAAAGTTTACAGGTAACTTTTGAGATATTTTGTAGTGACGTTGCACAAATTGGAAGCTGTTTTTTTCTGGGTCAAACACGCCAAATACTTTGACATTTTGGATATATATCAACGGAATTAATCGAACAAAAGGACCATTTGTGATGTTTATGGGACATATTGGAGTGCCAACAAAAGAAGCTCATCAAAGGTAAGAGGTGTGGTGCCTGCAGGGTTGAAATATGCTACTCTCTCTTTGTTTACTGTTGTGCTATCATCAGATAATAGCTTCTTATGCTTTCGGCGAAAAACCTTTTTGAAATCTGACATGTTGGCTGGATTCACAATGAGTGTAGCTTTAATTGAGTATCTTACATGTGTGATTTAATGAAAGTTAGAATTTTATAGCATTTTATTTGAATCTGGCGCTCTGCATTTTCCCTGGCTGTTGGCCAGGTGGGACATTTGCGTCCCTCTATCCCAGAGAGGTTATTAATTTGAACCATTTTACTACAGTAAGAAAATGACCCTACAGCAACAGGACATGTAAATGATTATGTGGATTATAATTAATGGACAATTTTTGTAGGATTTGATAGGGCAAACAAGTATGACATTTCAAAATGGAAATTACAATTATACTGCAAGTTTGCATTTCCTGTAGATGAATATGACATATATTGCTGAGTATTAAATAAATGCACTCATGCTGTATAAATAACACTCCTAATACTTACCCTAGCCATAACTGTAACTCATACTAGCAGTAGGCCATTCGGTGAGGCTAGTAGAGTCTATTTGTTTGGGGATCTGATCTAAGGGGATCGTTTACTGCTTCCAACTCCATTACTATTCATGAGATGGCTCGGCTAGGGGCTGGGGATTAGGGACTCCCTCAGTGCTTGTTGTGGTGTGTAGGCCTCAGGCCTCCTCCAGCCCCCAGGCTCTGGGATATACAGGGGCTGTCTGGCACTGCTGGTGGTTCTATTATCACCCTGAGACCCTGCTGTCCTCACGCTGTCCCCGCGCTGTCCCCACACTGTCCCCACGCTGACCCCACGCTGTCCCCGTGCTGTCCCTGTGCTGTCCCCGTGCTGTCCCCACGCTGTCCCCGTGCTGTCCCCGTGCTGTCCCCGTGCTGTCCCCACACTGTCCCCGTGCTGTCCCTGTGCTGTCCCCGCGCTCTCCCCGTGCTGTCCCCACGCTGTCCCCGTGCTGTCCCCTCGCTCTCCCCACGCTGTCCCCATGCTGTCCCCGCGCTCTCCCCGTGCTGTCCCCGCGCTGTCTCCGCGCTGTCCCCGTGCTGTCCCCGCGCTCTCCCCGTGCTGTCCCCACGCTGTCCCCGCGCTGTCCCCACGCTGTCCCTGTGCAGTCCCCGCGCTCTCCCCGTGCTGTCCCCACGCTCTCCCCGTGCTGTCCCCACGCTGTCCCCACGCTGTCCCCGTGCTGTCCCCATGCTGTCCCCGTGCTGTCCCCATGCTGTCCCCGCGCTGTCCCCATGCTAAACACTGAATTCACTGGCACCTCTTTCTTTCCCTCTATCACCCCATCTCTCTCTCACCCCATCTCTCTCTCTCATCCCATCTCTCTCTCTCTCACCCCATCTCTCTCTCTCATCCCATCTCTCTCTCTCACCCCATCTCTCTCTCTCACCCCATCTCTCTCTCACCCCATCTCTCTCTCTCACCCCAATTCTCTCTCTCACCCCATCTCTCTCTCACTCCATCTCCCTCTCTCACCCCATCTCTCTCTCTCACCCCATCTCTCTCTCTCACTCCATCTCTCTCTCTCACCCCATCTCTCTCTCACCCCATCTCTCTCTCACCCCATCTCTCTCTCTCACCCCATCTCTCTCTCACCCCATCTCTCTCTCACCCCATCTCTCTCTCACCCCATCTCTCTCTCTCACCCCATCTCTCTCTCACCCCATCTCTCTCTCACCCCATCTCTCTCTCACCCCATCTCTCTCTCTCACCCCATCTCTCTCTCTCACCCCTGTCCTTTTTTTGTGACTTCAAGACTTTTTGTTGTTCCATGTTTCAAAGTTAAATGGGTGTTTTTTAGCTGCCTTTGTACAACTCGGTAATGTGATAACTCCCAGTGTTTGCTGCAACGTGCTGGTGTAGTTACTCAATCCCATCCATGTGTTGTTTAGGACCTAGGCCTCTCTAAACCCCCCTCTGTCTCCCCTCTGCCCTCCCTAGGTGATGAGCATCCTGAGTAACCCCAACGCCGTGCCCTCCCAGTCCCAACATGACTTCTCCATCTCCCCCCTCCACGGCAGCCTGGAGTCCTCCAACCCCATCTCAGCCAGCTGCAGCCAGCGCTCTGACTCCATCAAGGGGGTGGACAGCCTGAGCTCCCCCCAGTCCTACTGTCCCCCCACCTACAGCGCCACCAGCTACAGTGTGGACCCCGTCACCGCCGGATACCAGTACAGTCAGTATGGACAGAGTAAGTACTGCATCTGCATTTATGTGTGAATGTGAGGAAGGGAGTGTGTTTGTATGCATTTCCCATCTGACCTCACCAATACAAGTCTCCTGCATGTCTTCCACCTCATATGAAATGGAACCAGTGGTACTGTAATTAGAGGAAATGGTGCCCACCTCCACCACCTCCTGGGCCGAGCTGCCCCCTGACCTTTGACTCCTGGTCTGTCTGATAAAGGCCTATGATTCACCCTCCGGTGCTGCCTGGCTTAGTCACACCCCACTCTGCTCTGCTTAGCTGGGAACAAGGAGAGGGCCACTTCAAAGACACTAACACACCCTAAGGGGCACCCTGTCCTCTTAGCCACCCCTCTCTCTCTCTGTCTCACACACACACACACACGCACGCACGCACGCACTCACACACACACGCATGCACGCACTCACACACACACACACACACACACACACACACACACACACACACACACACACACACACACACACACACACACACACACACTTCGGGACAGGAAACAGGCTGATTAGATTAACATAATTATTGACTGATGCTGTGTCACAACCCTTCATAATGGGTAAACTGAACCACACTTCCCCAGCCAGCCTCCCTTTGGTCCTGTTGTGTGTGTGTGTGTGTGTGTGTGTGTGTGTGTGTGTGTGTGTGTGTGTGTGTGTGTGTGTGCGTGCGTGCGTGTGTGCGTGCGTGCGTGTGTGTGCGCGCATGCCAGTAGCGTTATTATCAGCCAGCTTGCAGAGCAGAGAGACTGATGGCGGTGTGGATGTGATCTGATGTGTGCTTAATTAAGACAGTGATTGAGCACAGTGGCTGGCTAATGAACGGAGGAGAGAAAAGAAAGCTGCTGTCTACTGATGAAAATGATCCGGGATATGAAGTGTGGAGGGCATGAAATCAGAGATGCTAAGTGTAATGAAGACTGGCACACACGACACACACTGGGACCATGCTGACTGATAGCATGGAGACTCTATGAGGTGGCACATGCCCTGTGCCAAGTCTGTGTCAACCTCAGACAAGGCATGGGAGAGAGAATGTTTTGTTTTCTAATTATTTCTCATTTTACTCCACTTAGTTCTGCCACAACTCATTTTGAACGGAGTCAGAAAGAAAAAGAAAATGACATTGAACAAAAAGGACAGAAAGGGGTGTGTTTGAGGAGTTGGCCACCTGTCAGTGTGTGTGTGTGTATGTTTCTTTGTGTGTGTTGTGCATGTATATTTATGTGTGTATATCCCTCACATGTTCACGTTTATCTGTGTGTCTGTTCTCTCTAGCTGCAGTGGACTACCTGACTAAGAACGTGAGTCTGTCCACCCAGAGGAGGATGAAGCTGGGAGACCACTCTGCTGTCCTGGGACTGCTGCAGGTGGAGACGGGACAGGCCTACTGAAACAGCCAGCCTCTTTCTGGCTCCACCCAGTCTAAACTCAACACCCCTTTAACATATACAACCCTGCTGCTGCCCCCCCCCCCCCCCACCCTCCCTGCAGCCTAACCACTGCAGCACTCTCTCCCCCTCCCCACCCTGCAGGCAGTCAGGATGTCTCTGTGTATGTCAGAGTGTCTTTTTGCCTCTTGATTACGAGAGGACTTGTCATTAGAACTGCCTTTCCATGGATAGCCAACAGGCAGCCCGATCCTATACCCCAAGACCCCTAAACCGTGGCTCTGCCACTCCTATGTGCCCTCCTCCCTGATTGGCTCTGCCCAGGCAACCCAGAGATGATGGCCCCAGCCAGCATGGAGAACGCGCCCCCTGGGTGCACACTGCAGTCCAGTCCAGCACAACCCTCAGAGCCACTTCCAAATGTACTTTGACCTTGTTGTTTATAATAGTTCACTAAGCCAATATCATTCAAATGATTATCACTCTTGTTTTTTTTATATCAATATTGTTAATATTATTATTGCTGTTACAATTATGATTAATGTGATTCTATTTTTGTTTGTTATTCCCTTCATAGTTATTTTCTCTCTCCGTGTGAAATACTAGCAGATGACTGAGGTGATGTGGTGGGTTGCAGTGGTGTGTGTGTGTGTGTCGGTCCAGTCGGAGAGAAGCTGATTGTTTTCCAGGCTGGGGCTCCTCCGCCTAGACCCTGAGCTTTAATGTTCGTGAGCGATTTGACCTTCCCGCTTTCACATTCAACTTGACATTCCTAAAGAACTTGGCCACTCAGTGGGAAGTCTAGCTGGGCGGATTCTACTGCGAATTAGCTGCGCTTTGGCGGCCAATGGCTTCCCCCCTCCCAACATCCATCCTTAGCTGTACTCCATGGGGAGGAGGGCATTGTTTGTAAAAAACAGGATTGGGGAAATGAATGTATTTTGTTTAGAAATATGGACCTTGCCAAGGAGGACTAAACCCCCTACCCAAAAGCTCTATGTGACTTTAACAATGGAAGGAGATTAAACAACACCAACATAGTGTCAAAGCTAATTATAAATGACCCTTCTCATTACCAGCCAGGTTTTATATATGTTTTGTTTAATTAAGATATAAAATCACATGTAGCTGTTTACCATGTTGGTTTGGACCAAGTGTGCATTCCTTTGAAACATTCCTCCAGCATGGCTGACTGATGCCAGTCACATTCCTTTGAAACATTCCTCCAGCATGGCTGACTGATGCCAGTCACATTCCTTTGAAACATTCCTCCAGCATGGCTGACTGATGCCAGTCACATTCCTTTGAAACATTCCTCCAGCATGGCTGACTGATGCCAGTCACATTCCTCTGAAACATTCCTCCAGCATGGCTGACTGATGCCAGTCACATTCATTTGAAACATTCCTCCAGCATGGCTGACTGATGCCAGTCACATTCCTTTGAAACATTCCTCCAGCATGGCTGACTGATGCCAGTCACATTCCTTTGAAACATTCCTCCAGCATGGCTGACTGATGCCAGTCACATTCCTTTGAAACATTCCTCCAGCATGGCTGACTGATGCCAGTCACATTCCTTTGAAACATTCCTCCAGCATGGCTGACTGATGCCAGTCACATTCCTTTGAAACATTCCTCCAGCATGGCTGACTGATGCCAGTCACATTCCTTCTCTTCCCATGATGAGATTAAGAGAAGGCAAACTGTGCCATTCACATGCACTTTGTCAAATCAAATAATCCTTTGAATTGTGAAAGGGCACAGGTAACCGGCCTGGCTGGCCCCCTCTGGCTCCAACTGGATCCACCCCCTTCTAATCCCCTGGACATTCAACTCCTGCTTTGACCGACACACTCGCAGAAATGTACAAAAACAAAACATTTTTTAAAGAATAGCTAATATTAAACATTTGTGTAGCACTCATAGTTGACTTTTGACACAAACTATGTTGGGCTGAATTATAACTTGAACTTTCACACCAATCTCTCATTTATATCTGTGTATGATTTTTGCCAAAAAAAATTGCAACAGTTGGAGTGAGTTACGTGTGCATATTCCACGTCAGGATTTAACCCTTTGTCGCCTTTAAATGGAAATTGTACAGTAGCAGGTTGTGTATTGTTTGTTTATAAAGAGTATGTTTTATACTAAAACAACAACAATGTTCAGTGGTAGTTAAGCAAGGGATCTGCGGAAGTCAATGTATTTGATTGTTTTCTTTACTGGTTTCCTTCTGTTGTTTTTGGTTGTGTTATATTGTATGAATTTCTTTAAACCAAAATGCAGTGTTTTGAGCCAAGCTAAGTAGGGAATTCTGTATATTAAATTAGGAGAAAATTCCATTAAACTTCCTAAATTGAATAATTGTATAAAAGAGGTTGAGAGAGAGAGAGAGAGAGAGAGAGAGAGAGAGAGAGAGAGAGAGAGAGAGAGAGAGAGAGAGAGAGAGAGAGAGAGAGAGAGAGAGAGAGAGAGAGAGAGAGAGAGAGAGAGAGAGAGAGAGAGAGAGAGAGAGAGAGAGAGCGAGAGAGACCAATACGTTTTGATAGTGACCAGAGGAAACCTATTATTCCACACCTACAAGTGCAGACAGGAGCATGGGGAAGGTGTATTCCAGCACTTGATCTTATGGACTCATGATCCGAGTGCAGACCTTACTGTGGACCATTACATATCTGTCTGACCTCTGACCTCTCTCAGTGTGAAACATTGTCCAGGGGTTCAGCAGCACAGCTTTGATGCCATACAGGATGGGGACCTCTCCTGTCAGGGAAAGGAGTCGGAATAGAACAGTGGGCCGAGCAGTGTGTTCTCTGGCTATGTGTGTGTACAGCCAGGCTCCAGACCACACATCTCCATTGGAGAACACCTCACTAAAAGTAATGATGACTGAAGCACTGAAACCAGGCTGGTCTGAAAGCTCTGTTCAATGATGCCACATTATTGTGTATATAAAAAAACAAATATTACTTTTTTTGTTTTTGTTTACGCTTCTAGTGTATCAAATCCATTTCTAACACCTGACTCCTGACCTGTTTACTTGCTTTATGGAATCTGTGTTCTGCTTTATCCCCTTTCTGTTCCACATGTGTGTATATTACCATGGTATAATTTATTCTGCTGTATGAAGTATTAGAGTAGTGGTATTTACTACCTTCAGCCTGTTGGTGTGTTTACTGTAACACTGCCGTAACTGTTATCAATTAAAGAGCTAAAAAATATTCATCGCTTTGTCCTTTTTTCAGCTTTCATATCAGTTTGAATACAGTATGAAGGTGTCAAATAAAGATTTCAAATTGGTCATTTTTTATGTAAGAAAAATCATGCCCTCTGAAGTTGAATATTCAGCCTGGTGGGGATTCATCTGAACTTTCACCTCTCTCTTCCCTACAATACACACTTGATCTGTGTGTAGTGCACACGTGTGCATGCATGGCACACGCACATGTGTGTATTACATTCTATGGGCCTCTGGACCACCTCTGCTTCCATCCCAGTGAGCGGTGTGTGTGAGAGAGAGCTGAGCAGTCCCAGATCCTAGTGAAGAGAGGTGCTAGCTGGGGGAGCTGGTCAGGGCTGCGGCAAGACACAGCTGTAGGAAGTCATTCATTCTGTACACTTTCCAGCTATGATCTCCTCTCCACCCCTGTCTGTCTGTCTGTCTGCATCTGTCTGTCTGTCTGTCGGTCTGTCTGTCTGCATCTGTCTGTCTGTCTGTCTGTCTGTCTGCATCTGTCTGTCTGTCTCTGCATCTGTCTGTCTGTCTGTCTGTCTGCATCTGTCTGTCTGTCTGCATCTGTCTGTCTGTCTGTCTGTCTGTCTGTCTGCATCTGTCTGTCTGTCTGTCTGTCTGCATCTGTCTGTCTGCATCTGTCTGTCTGTCTGTCTGTCTGTCTGTCTGGGGCCCGTGTGCTATGCTCTGGAATGGTGTCTGTTAATGATTGCACAAAGTCACAGAAAAGCGTGGTTGTATGCTAGGAGCGCTGAGGAATCCATCCAGTTGGCATTGGGACTGTCAGCTGTGCTGTATATTAAAGTCTAGTGAAGCTCCTCTTACCATTACCACTTTTAAATGGCATGTAGATAGCGCTTTAGGTATATTTCAAATGAAATGCAATAACTTAGGAACACGTCCATATTTCTGCAGTCCGTTATCTTAATGTATTATGCAGTTTTATTGGTAGAGACAGATGGGAAACAAATGAGAGTTACATATTGTAGGTAGTGAAATGGGGAACTCAAGGATTTAACCCTTATCTCTGAGGGCCAATACGTAGTCTGGATTTGGTAATGCTACAGTACCACTAGACCAAACTGAACTATCCATTATACCTTTTCAAAATGCATTATTAAGGACAAATCACCAGCAGGGTAGGACTACTTTAGATCAATTCTCATACATGAATTAACACATTTTGTTCGTTTAAAAAAAATACAGCACACAGTACGGTTTCCTACTAATTTACAATTCATTATGCTGTAGTTTATGAAAACAATGAATGGCGTTCTATGCATATTTATTCTCATCAGGAATATTGTGCATTTAACTAATTAATTTGCAATTAAAACACATTAACACACATTAATATATAATACATGTCATTCTAAAATGTTTTTTTTCAGTGGTTATTCAACCCTAAAGGCGAAGAACAAGGAATGAATTGAAAATTAGAGGCTCAAGCCTTTAGCTAGAATCAAACAACAAAAAAACAAAAAGTTGTTTTGACCAAGCCAAATATTCTTAAGAACGCTAACAGTGTATCAGCTTAAAGATTACGGCACAGTTAACAGGTACTGTACATGTGAATAACAGTATATCATTTGAGGAAAAATGGTCCATTTGAAAATCTATGTCATGGGAAAAATAAAAGAGTTGGTTGAGAATGAGAAAATTTAAGGAATTGGTCATTTGTGGATTTTATGTTAAGATTTTAATTTAATGTATTTAATTTGTTGAAATATAAATTCAGTAAATTGTTAAGACAAGAGGACAGGAAATTGTACTATAGTAAATTTTTTAAGAACTGATACCAGGCCTAGTTGTCATATATGGCTCCCGAGGGGTGCGGTGGTCTAAGGCACTACATCTCAGTGCAAGAGGTGTCACGATAGTACCTGGTTCAAATCCAGGCTGTGTCACGACCGGCTGTGATTGGCAGTCTCATAGGGCGGTCCACAATTGGGGTTTGGCTGGAGTAGGCTGTCATTGTAAATAAGAATTTGTTCTTGACTGACAAGTTGAAAAAATAATAAATATACCACTGGATCTTGATGAATTGTTCCAATATGTATTGTTATCAGGATCTTTCCTCAGTGTGTGTCATGGTTAACCCTATCCTTCTAAAGTTTGTGTTGTGGTTGTCCAGATCTCCCTCTGGTCTGACATGTGGTCCTGAAGTCCCAGCTGTTTTCTTCTGGGCTACTGTCACTCAGACAAGGACGAGGGCCGAGGTGGCAGCCCCAGCCAGCTGTGGGTGGGAGAAGCTTTGTAACACTTCACTCTTCTTCTCCTTTGATCCCCTAATTGATTGACTACAGGAGCAGGGGATGAACAGAGCCCACAAGAGCCGATTCCCCTCGCCTCTCTGGAATGGTTTAGATAAAGTGCAGAGGGCTTGACTATACAGCTCTCCAATACAGACGTAGGGCCATTGAAGGTGGCTGTGCGGTGTGCCACGGTGGCTTAGCTCTGGGCTGTGTCTGTCAGTCAGTCAGTCCCTTGGCACAGGGTTTGGGGCTTGAGTCCTGCCCTGTGCAGAGCTACGTGGCTGCTGGAGGTAATGGGTTTGTTTAGATCACAGGGATGGAAATGAAACTCCTGAAACTCCTGAGCCTCAGAGTGGAGAGAGGGGACCAAGTGCCCTATCACTCAGGAGACAGTCAGGGACGGATGGAGAAGTCACTGCAACAGCCCAGCAAGCCACACACTTCCAGAGTGAGTCATAGAGGCAGTGATTTAGATCTCATTTAGGACCTTAGCCATGCTGTAATGTAAAACCTGCAATTGAAGAACGAGCGGTTGAGAGGCGTGGAGAATGAGAAGGGAAGGTAGGATGGAAACAACCAGTGAGAGGTCTCCCTCATGAGGAAACCTTCTGCCTTTAATCGGTCCCAGAAAGTTTATGGAACAAAAATACAAATAATCATCAAAACATCATCTAAATATGGTTATAAGACGTTCAAAGAAATCTAAATTCCATAATGATGGATGATTAATCTGGAATATGAAAACAGTATTCTAATAGTATTCTCAACTGGGGTTCAAAGCCTTGTGTAGGTACATGCTGAGGAATGATTAAGACAGGCTTTAGGAAGACTGGGTTTTATTCTTTGAGCTTATGCGTCACAGGGACTAAAAAAGCTCCCAGCTGTCACCATGAAAGCACTTACAGTATAATAATCCCCCAAATCCTGTAATTATTCCAGCATAGGCTGTGTACCTGAGCCACAGCTTTCTGCTCGTCACCTCTAGGATCCATCCCACAGACACACACAAAAACCTCACATCTCACACACGCACGCACACGCACACGCACGCACACACACACACGCACACACGCACGCACACACACATGCACACACGCACGCACACGCACACACACGCACGCACACACACACACACAAACCTCCCATGAAGGAGTTTGAAAAGGAGACGAGGGAGAAAAAAGGCCAAGTGAAGTTGTAAATCTAAGAGATGGGAATGAGATTAAAAAATCCCTATGAAGCCTACAGCTTCATTTACATTTCAAGTCTGTGCTGTGCTCTCGGACTAATTAATATTAAGAACAAAAACGGAAATGAGTGCAGACAGTGGCAGCCCCTAAGTAAAGAACAAACTCGGTGGATTTAGTCAGGAGATACGTACATAAGTCCTATCTCAGGAGAAGTGGGCTCCTAACAGGCGTGACGCCTGGGCATAGACCACCATACACAGAGACAATTTTTCTAGATAATAGCCTATCACGCAGGATACAATTTAAATTAAAAAATGCAATTTTCACCTTGAAATGAACAAATGATTACAATTTCTATACAAATTAAAGCATCCAGGCTGTGCCTCAGTACTGTGCCAGGGCCATGAAACTAGACATAATTACCATGAAATACATTTTCAAATATTTGTATTTTGTCCATCGCTTTAAAACATGCCACTCTGCTTTCTGTGAGTTTGTGATCTCACCTTCTGGGGGAAATACATAAAAAAGAGAGAAAACCATCAGAGATGAAAAGCTCTTCAATGCCAGAGATAAAAACATATTTACAACAAAAGAAACAGACTCACATGCGTACGCACAGTAAATCAGCGGTGAGGCTCTGCACAGCGGCCCCCAGAGCTATCTCTAAAAGCCAAATTATGGTTCCTAATCGGGGGAATCATATCTACTAGCTATCTGCTCCTGTCTGAGATAGGCTCCTCTCTCTCTCCCCCAGCTTTGCTCTGTTCTGCACTCATCAACACAAATTCTATTTATTTGTGATTACGAACACCCTTTGAATAAAATATTTTTGTGTTTGAGATCCAAAGTTTCGGTAGATTCTGAACTCAACAGATTCTTGAAAGAGGAGGGTGTTGCATGGAGAGAGCACCTTCTTTGGGCAGTGGTGTTGGAGGTGGTCTGGTGAGGGAATGAAAGAGAAAGAGGGAGACAGAGAGATAGAGAGAGACGGGAGGAGAGAGAGAGAGACGGGAGGAGAATGAGAGAGGGATAAAAGTGTCGCCCATGGGAAATGTGAGACCTCAGACTGTTATGTTTGTATCATGATTCATACAGAGATTGAGCATTCAATTATTTGGAAAAAGTACCTCACCCAACTCACATTTTCAGTAGCAGTGTTATTATTTTACAATTATTGAACGCCGGGGTTTAATTTATGCAGACCGTTGTCAGTCATTTTCCCATTATTTGGTCAGAATTTGGTTTATTCACATAGTAGTACATCTTTTAGATGATGAAAACATGTGATGGCTCCATGCTAGTCAATCAAACCTGGACATTGGTCCCTATTGGCAGGAAAAAGTAAAGGAACCCAGCCCAAGAAATGTTCACTCGAAAATAGATTACATCTTTACCCTCCCTGGCCCTGTGGCCGGTCTGGTGCAGTCCAGAGAGGGCTTATAAACCCTCCATCCCCCTTCTCCCCTCCATACCCCCTTCTCCCCTCCATACCCCCTTCCCTTCTTCTCGTTTCCCCCTCCATCTGTTAGACTCCCTCAGCCACAGAGGTGCACATCAGATTTCAATAGTTGACCTCTTAATGCTGGATCAGCGCCACACCGGCAGCAATTTCACACTCAAGATGAAAGGGACATGAACAGAGAGGACACTGGGGGTGATATGGGGCCCTGACCACGCCAGTGGACGCCCCTCTGACCGCTTCACTGTGGCAGCCGCCAGGGCTCAGCTACACTGGGCCAGATATGGTGTATGGAGAGAGAGGTACAGCAGTACAGACCTGGGAAACTGACAACTAACAGCTCACTGACCACGCAAAAAAACACTAGAGAACCAAGAAACTGACCTACAATCACAGCTACTGACAATTGGACCGCAAAGGTGGTAAACTACAGCCCTACTCAGCACAGCAGAGGCAACACACAACCTAATGGAGAGTGAGTCTGACATTTTGTTTTTACAGTAAAGACCCACTGTATCAGGGAAATGACACGGGATGTGTTAGTTTAGCCTATCAATGTCACGGCTCCTGTGTGTCAAAGAAAGAGCATTTCTATATGAATTAATTAATCATTGGGAAAATAAACAATAGTAGGAAAACAAAAATAGGAAATCAAGATGTAAGAATCTGTATGTTATTATTAGTTCAACCTTTGCATGTTATAATTTATTTTCAGTATGAATGTGGTGTATGTGTCAGTTTTCTGAAGGAACATCAGTTGAATTGAGAGTTTGGTGACACAGCCTCTGGGCTTGAATACTTCTGAGTAATGTATTCCTTAAGTGGCTGTCAGGTCCATGAAGGTCTGGTGGAAGTGTGTAAATAGTGTCAGATCAGCGCCCCATGGAACAGAGGTGAGGAGTGTGTGTGTGTGTGTGTGTGTGTGTGTGTGTGTGTGTGTGTGTGTGCCTGTGTGTGTGTGTGCCTGTGTGTGTGTGTGTGCGTGTCTGTCTGTCTGTGTGCGTGTTTGTGTGTGCATGTGTGTGTGTATAATGACAGTTCATCCTAGTCCCCAGAGCCCTGTGTCTGTCCCCTCCTCTCCTCTGTGTTCCAGGCCCTGGCTCTCTCTCTGCCTCCCCCTGTTTGTCCCCTCCTCTCCTCTGTGTTCCAGGCCCTGGCTCTCTCTCTGCCTCCCCCTGTCTGTCCCCTCCTCTCCTCTGTCTTCCAGGCCCTGGCTCTCTCTCTGCCTCCCCCTGTTTGTCCCCTCCTCTCCTCTGTGTTCCAGGCCCTGGCTCTCTCTCTGCCTCCCCCTGTCTGTCCCCTCCTCTCCTCTGTCTTCCAGGCCCTGGCTCTCTCTCTGCCTCCACTTGTCTGTCCCCTCCTCTCCTCTGTGTTCCAGGCCCTGGCTCTCTCTCTGCCTCCCCCTGTCTGTCCCCTCCTCTCCTCTGTGTTCCAGGCCCTGGCTCTCTCTCTGCCTCCACTTGTCTGTCCTCTCCTCTCCTCTGTGTTCCAGGCCCTGGCTCTCTCTCTGCCTCCCCCTGTCTGTCTGTCCTCTCCTCTCCTCTGTGTTCCAGGCCCTGGCTCTCTCTCTGCCTCCCCCTGTCTGCTCCTCACTGCTCCCGACTGGGCACAGCTGGAGATCAGCTCCTTATTCATTCATGAGTAGAGCACCGGATAAATAAAAGGTTCATTATCGCGCTAAAGTGTTACTAATGACATGTACCTGCCACCGAGCACCTCAGAAAATCTAATGTGACACACTAGAATGGAAAATCGCTGCACTAGGGCCTCCAGTGATGCCGCCGCATACTCAATGGAAATGTCCCTGCGCCTGCCCCTCATTTGTGACTCTCTAAAACCAATATTTACAATCCCATAGTCATTATGTCCTACCAGGCCCTGTGCACCCGCTGTCACGACCTCCATATTAGCTGGAAATTGGACTTTGCGAACTTAGCAGGGGAGGAGAGCCTCTTCTCTCAGATGAGAGGGGGCCGCACCAGGGTACCCAGCCTGGTGCTGGGGCCATATCATATGATATTCAACCTCACCTCTCTAAGAAGAGAAATGAATACCCCCTCTCCCCCTAACCCACCTCATCACGCAGCATTCCATCATTTGGCAATCTAATGTCACAATGCACAGTGATGTACAGCCTACAAATGGTGCACAACTGCTTTTATTATTTTGTATCTATTAAAAAATAATTTATTACTGATGATTCATCAGGCACTTTTTTGATTTATTCAAGAGATGTATTGTGAAATTTTAATCACAAAATATTTTCTTCACAGGTTATAAAAATGTGTCAATAATCTGGTGCACTTGATACCCTTAGAGTTCTATGTCATTAACTTATGTAAATAGGCCGCCTAGCCCAGTGTTGAGCAGCAGCTAGGCTGTATGCTATTGTAATTATCTCATTAAGACAGTTAAATGCCTACTCCAATTGTTGTTACACAAGCAATGCTGCATGGAGAAAGTTGTGTGGCTGCCATGGTAACAGGGCTTAAGAGTCTTTTATCATGCACTTGAGAGAAATGGTGCATAAGGCCATGGTAAATGACCTCCTTCTGACAGACACTTGCCAGCTCCACAGATGTTCAACACAACGCTAATATATTTTTAAGAAGATAGACAATACTTTTGTATGCAGATATTGTAGAATCTGATAACAAATATTAAAATGGATGTGTTGCACCAGATCAAGTTATCGATCCAGAGTTGCATTAAATGATTGTTTTCTTATACAAACTGTGGAATAATGATTGTTTTCTTATACAAACTGTGGAATAATGATTGTTTTCTTATACAAACTGTGGAATAATGATTGTTTTCTTATACAAACTGTGGAATAATGATTGTTTTCTTATACAAACTGTGGAATAATGATTGTTTTCTTATACAAACTGTGAAATAATGATTGTTTTCTTATACAAACTGTGAAATAATGATTGTTTTCTTATACAAACTGTGGAATAATGATTGTTTTCTTATACAAACTGTGGAATAATGATTGTTTTCTTATACAAACTGTGGAATAATGATTGTTTTCTTATACAAACTGTGGAATAATGATTGTTTTCTTATACAAACTGTGGAATAATGATTGTTTTCTTATACAAACTGTGAAATAATGATTGTTTTCTTATACAAACTGTGGAATAATGATTGTTTTCTTATACAAACTGTGGAATAATGATTGTTTTCTTATACAAACTGTGAAATAATGATTGTTTTCTTATACAAACTGTGGAATAATGATTGTTTTCTTATACAAACTGTGAAATAATGATTGTTTTCTTATACAAACTGTGAAATAATGATTGTTTTCTTATACAAACTGTGGAATAATGATTGTTTTCTTATACAAACTGTGGAATAATGATTGTTTTCTTATACAAACTGTGGAATAATGATTGTTTTCTTATACAAACTGTGGAATAATGATTGTTTTCTTATACAAACTGTGGAATAATGATTGTTTTCTTATACAAACTGTGAAATAATGATTGTTTTCTTATACAAACTGTGAAATAATGATTGTTTTCTTATACAAACTGTGGAATAATGATTGTTTTCTTATACAAACTGTGAAATAATGATTGTTTTCTTATACAAACTGTGGAATAATGATTGTTTTCTTATACAAACTGTGGAATAATGATTGTTTTCTTATACAAACTGTGGAATAATGATTGTTTTCTTATACAAACTGTGGAATAATGATTGTTTTCTTATACAAACTGTGAAATAATGATTGTTTTCTTATACAAACTGTGAAATAATGATTGTTTTCTTATACAAACTGTGAAATAATGATTGTTTTCTTATACAAACTGTGAAATAATGATTGTTTTCTTATACAAACTGTGAAATAATGATTGTTTTCTTATACAAACTGTGGAATAATGATTGTTTTCTTATACAAACTGTGGAATAATGATTGTTTTCTTATACAAACTGTGAAATAATGATTGTTTTCTTATACAAACTGTGAAATAATGATTGTTTTCTTATACAAACTGTGGAATAATGATTGTTTTCTTATACAAACTGTGGAATAATGATTGTTTTCTTATACAAACTGTGGAATAATGATTGTTTTCTTATACAAACTGTGGAATAATGATTGTTTTCTTATACAAACTGTGGAATAATGATTGTTTTCTTATACAAACTGTGGAATAATGATTGTTTTCTTATACAAACTGTGGAATAATGATTGTTTTCTTATACAAACTGTGGAATAATGATTGTTTTCTTATACAAACTGTGAAATAATGATTGTTTTCTTATACAAACTGTGGAATAATGATTGTTTTCTTATACAAACTGTGGAATAATGATTGTTTTCTTATACAAACTGTGAAATAATGATTGTTTTCTATGCAGAAATGCTAAGAAAGTGGACATGACCTGTGGAAATAATCAATGAGTCTAAAAAGAAATGAACTAGGGAACAATATATCCAAAATCAATTGCACATTAGCCTAAACATGAAAATGTTTTCACAAGTTAACAATGATTTGTTATGTTTTATTCACCAATACATCATTTTGTTTATATTTATATTTTCATGAAAAGAACCAACAATTGATAATTAAGTCCACTGTTATTTCACTTCAAACGGTCAACTATATGCAGCTGCTGCTCCTGTCAACAATGAAATAATAAGTGATGTGCAGTCTGGAACGTACAGCACAGCATCATGCTCCTCACCTCTCAGTCTGCATTGGGTTCCCCTGCTAGCCAGCTGCATGTTGTTGTCCTCCCCGGGCCTCCCGGCCTAGAAGACCTGCTGGTGGAGTCTTAAGGGCCCTCTAATTGAATCAGTGGCCCCATCAGCATCTCAGCAGAGGCTCAAATGACTGTTTCCTCAACATGTCTGCCATTTTGACTGATTAATTCATCCCACGCCAAACTAAATGTTCTGCCTTGTTTGTCATATTACAACCCAGCTCTACACTCTCCTCCTCCCTATCAATTTAATATTTTCTGGCTCTGAGTCTGTCTACATGAAGCATTTCTGGAAAGCTCTAATTATTGTTATAAGACCACTAAAGCAAACTTAATTTCTCAGAGTAGATTAGCTGTTAATTGCAACTATTTGAAATACTGCCAGGGAGAGATTAAGATGAGGTTGTTAACGTGAACATGTGATTTTCACATAACCCACGTAGAATATTATCGACAGCAGCAGGTAGCCTAGTGGTTAGAGCGTTGGACTAGTAACCGAAAGGTATTAAGATCGAATCCCGAGCGGACAAGATAAAAATCTGTCATTCTGCACCTGAACAAGGCAGTTAACCCACTGTTCCTAGGCTGTCATTGAAAATAAGAATTTGTTCTTAACTTAAACTGACTTGCCTAGTTAAATAAAGGTAAAATATATGTATGTATCTTGTCTTAACCAACATGCATAGAATGCTGTAGGGAAGTCCTGGCCATCAGATTAATGTAAACACCTTCTTTAAAAAATACAGGTATGATAATATATAAAGATACAAAATACACTGAAACCAAAACAGAAAGTGATATTATTTATTGTAGGTGTGTTACCATTACAGGCATGTTGCTACATTGTAGTAATTGTCTGAAGCGAAAGAGATAATTGTGGCGTAGTAGAAGGATTGCCGATTGGTCATACAATTATCAACACCCTCTGGCTCAAAATCATTCTGCCATTTTGTTACTGTAAACCTGGAGACATACAGTAAGAGATCTCTCAAGGCAAAATTATATTTATGCATAGCTCCTACCTAAATGTAGGAGGACCTTTTCACCGCTCTCAGATGTGGTAGCACTTGGGAGTGAATTCCTCCTGGTTTTGGATTCCCACCCTTCATCACTACACGAAGAGGCGACAACTTCACCGCAGGTCCCTAATTATGCCCATAATGGAAGGTAACTATGCTCTGTGCTGTGGTCGCCAGCATCTCTGCCAGGGGGGATATCCTCACTCCACATGTCTGCTCTGCTGAGGACTATGGGTGTATTTAGCGGTGTGTGTGTGTGTGTGTGTGTGTGTGTGTGTGTGTGTGTGTGTGTGTGTGTGTGTGTGTGTGTGTGTGTGTGTGTGTGTGTGTGTGTGTGTGTGTGTGTGTGTGTGTGTGTGTGCGAGTGTGTGTGTGTGTGTGTGTGTGTGTGTGTGTGTGTGTGTGTGTGTGTGTGTGTGTGCGAGTGTGTGTGTGTGTGCGAGTGTGTGTGTGAGAGAGAGAGTGATTGAGAGCGAGTGAGATAGAGAGAGTGAGAGAGAGAGAGCAGAGAGAGAGAGACAGAGAGAGAGCAGAGAGAGAGAGAGAGAGAGAGAGAGAGCAGAGAGAGTGATTGAGAGTGTGAGAGAGAGAGTGAGAGAGAGACAGAGGTGAGAGGGAGAGAGCAGAGAGAAAGAGAGAGAGAGAGAGAGAGAGAGACAGAGAGAGACAGAGCAGAGCAGAGCCCATGTATTGGCCAACTCTTCTCTCCTTGGCAAACAGGCACAATACGAAAAGGAGAATGAGAAATGCTCAGTGTTGGTTAAACACTCTCAGTGTTGTTTAAACACTCGCAGTGTTGGTTAAACACTCTCAGTGTTGGTTAAACACTCTCAGTGTTGGTTAAACACTCTCAGTGTTGGTAAAACACTTTACTCTCTGTGTCGGTTAAACACTCTCTGTGTTGTAAGATCACAGAGCTTAAATGACAACCAAGGAAAACATTTCCCCAAGTGCTTCCTTAGGGTCCTATAAACCACATTAGACACTCCAGCCAGGCAGTTCATTTAGTCTTATATGTGGGGACCGTCACTGAACACGGCAACAAGATCTCACAGTCAAGCTAATTTATTCACATTTCTTCAAAAATAACATTTTTGCGCCAAATGTCAAATTACGAAGTGTTTGTGACACCCAGGGTTAACTCCTCGTCAAATCAAATGTTATTTTTCTTTCACATGAGCTGGATACAACAGGTGTAGACTTCCATTACCATAAAATACACAAGAATGAAGGTATATACAGAGAGTATCAGATCAATGTGCGAGGTATTTGAGGAAGATATGTACGTACATGAAAGCAGGGTAAAGTGACTAGACAGAATAGATAATAAGAGAAAGAATAATAACAAGAGTAGCAGCAGTATATGATGTGTGAAAATGTGTGTATGTGCATTGCGTCAGTGGAGGCTGCTAAGAGTAGGAAGGAGAGGACCATCCTCCTCAATTAATTTTTGATCAAACTATACTAAATATGTTCACATAATAATTGATTAAAACACACTGTTTTGCTATGAAGGTGTACAGCCTCAACAGCACTCTGTAGGGTAGCACCATGGTGTAGCCCGAGGACAGTTAGTTTCCGTCCTTCTCTAGGTACATTGACTTCAGTCCAAAACTTAGAATGCTCATGGTTCTCACCCCCTTCCATAGACTAACACAATACCTATGACAACTTCCGGAGGATGTCCTCCAACCTATCAGAGCATGAACTGACATGTTGTCCACACAATAAAAGGATCAGACAATTGATCTTGTACTAAAATCATAAGCTACAGCTAGCTAGCACTGCAATGAATAAAATGTGGTGAGTAGTTGACTCAAAGAGAGAAATACAAAAGTTGAACAGTTTTGAACAACTACATTTTTTTTAAATGAAGGAGAAGCAGAGAGAGAGAGCGAGCTGTAATCTGTTTAACTTTCACTTACTTAGCTAGTGAATGCAGCTAGCTAGTTTAGCCTACTGAAACACCCGACTCAAACAGAGGGATGCTATGTTAGCTAGCTGGCTATGGCTATCCAACACTGGAACTCTTCCAAATCAAGGTAAGCTTATGGTTTTATAAATATATTGGCCACTGGGGCCCACCGGTGTAACTGCTTAACTGCTTGCTGACTGTACACTGTACTGCATGATTGTAGCAGGCTTACTAATGTGTTATTTCGAGTAGCTATATTGACTATGACGTTAGCTAATATGGTGACAATGATGTAGGCTGTGTGCAGCGGTTAGTGGTTATGATAGGAAGGTTTGGCTTGGAAAGTTTTTTTTGCTTGGTCACAGACAGCTGATATTGTGCACTGAAGACCACAAGCAAAGGGAAAAAGTGAGAGGAGGAGAACAAATAGATGCAAGAAGGAATGGAATGAGCAAAGTGATCATGCTGTTTGTTTGTGGCTGCTATGAAAGGGACCTATTTTTGCTTGTGATCAGGGGTGTATTCATTCTTCCGATGCTGTTGAAAAACGTTTTTTAATAGAAAACTCTCATTTACAACTGTTGGACTAATGATTACAACCTAGATCAGCTCGATGCCGGCAAGAGTGTGCAAGGCGGTATTAAATGTGTCACTGTCTGTCAACTCAATTAATAAAAATATTCTCTCGACCTGTGCACCTACGTTATAAACTTTCATTCATAGGCTAGGTTGTAGCAAACTCATGATAGGTACAGGGAACATTTGAGTATCATGTGTAGTAGCTTAAACCTTTTGATGTTACAATGAGCTGGGTGAATAGAATTTGAATGACAGTCATCCAACACGCTGTAATAGAAATAAGGCCATGCTCATAAAAAAAAGAATAATCCTCCCTCATCTTAAACGGCACCGACCACCACTGGTATGCTGTATGTGTTATGTGTGTGTGTGTGTACATATGTAGTGTATGTGAATGTGTGTGGGTTTTGTTTGTCAGTGTAGTGTGTGTGAGGGAGGGAGTGTGTGTATAGTGCTATTTAGAATTCTTATGGCTTGAGGGTAGAAACTGTCTCGGAGCCTGTTGGTCTGAGAGCTGATGCACCGGTACCGTTTACCAGACATTAACAGAGTGAACAGTCTACGGCTTGGGTTGCTGAAGTTTTTGGTAATTTTTCGGGAATTCCTCTCACACCACCTGATATAGAGGTCATGGATGGCAGGGAACTCGGCTCCAGTGATATACTGTGGTGTCCACACTACTCTCTGTAGTACTTTGCGGTCGAGGGTGGTGCATTTGCCATACCAAGCGGTGAGACAGCCAGTCAAGATGCTCTCGATGGTGCAGCTGTAGAACCTTTTGAGTATCCGAGGCCCTTGCCAAATTTTTTCAGCCTCCGAAGGGGAAGAGGTGCTTTCGCGCTCTCTTCATGAATGTGTGGGTTTGTGTGGACCATGTTAAGTCCTTAGTGATCTGGATGCCAAGGGACTTCAAGCTCTCGACCCACTCATCTACTGCCCCGTCGATATGGATGGGGGTGTGCTTTCCCCTTTTTCTCCTGTATTCCACGATCAGCTCCTTGGTCTTACTGTCATTGATGGAGAGGTTGTTGTCCTGGAACCAAACTGCCAACTCTCTGACCTCCTCCCTGTAGGCTGTCTCATTGCCGTCTGTGATCAGGCCTACCACCTTTGTGTCATCAGCAAACTTGTTGATGGTATTGGAGTCATGTGTGGCCAGGCAGACATGGGTGAACAGGGAGTACAGGAGGGGTCTAAGCTCACGACTTTGAGGGGCCCCCATGTTGAGGGTCAGCTTGGCAGAGGTGTTGTTGCCTACCCTCATTGCATGGGGCCAGCCTATCAGGAAGTACAGGATTCAGTTGCAGAGGGAAGTGTTCAGTCCCAGGTTCCCGAGCTTGGTGATCAGCTTAGAGGGGACTATGGTGTTGAACACTGAGCTGTATTCTATGAACAGCATTCTCACATAGAGAATTCCCTCTCTCTTCCAGGTGGGAGAGGGCAGTGTGAAATGCATCTGTGGATCTATTGGGCTGTATGCGAATTGGAGTGTTTCCAGGGTGTCTGTTGATGTGTCATGATCTGCCTTTCAAAGCACTTCATAATTACAGATGTGAGTGCAACAGAGTGATAGTCATTTAGGCAGGTTACCTTGGAGTTATTGGGAACAGGGACAATGGTGGTCAGCTTGAAATATGTTGAGATTACAGACTGGGACAAGGAGAGATTGAAAAAGTCAGTGAAGGCACTTGCCAGCTGGTCTTAACCTGTTTAAGTTTTACACACATCAGCCATGTAGAGAGAGATCACACACATAGGATTCCACCTTCCTCCTATATTGTTTTTTCTCATGTTTGATGTCTTGTCAGAGGTCGTAGCAGGCTTTCTTGTATGCGTCCATGTCCATGTCCCATTCTTTCTAAGCGGTAGCTCTAGCCTTTAGCCCTGCACTAAGGATATTGCCTGTAATCCATGGTTTTTGGTTTGCATATGTTTGTCACTGTGGGGACTATGTCGTCTATGCACTTATCGATGAAGCCCATGACTGATGTGATAAAATCCTCAATGCTATCGGAGGAATCCAGGGAACATATCCTGGTGTGTACTATCAAAACAGTCTTGTAGCCACGCGTCTGTTTCATAGGAGCACGTATTGAGCTCGTAAGCAGGAAGTCACCTCAGGGTGTGTGGTTTCCCTTTAGACTCCAATATAACTCTAGAATGCTGCTGTAGATTACTGAGAATTTTCAAGATAAAGCAAATGTTCTCACACATTTCAAACAGACGTAGCTCAAAACAAAGAACAAATTAAGAGTTAAGTTAACTTGGTTTTAAAGAGCACATCCGCTTCCTTAATATTACACTACAGTCATTTCAATAGGAATAACACAATTTTTTCCCCATTGTGTAAAAACACTCACTATAGAAAAACAATTAACACTCACAACAACAAAAACATATAATATTTAAATATTAGTAAAATTGACTAAATTACTCACTCAAAATGAACCAAATATAACATATTATACTTTAAAATGTTTTAACAATTATCCAAAATGTGACCAGAGGACAATATTCTGAAAGTACAGCACCAGTCAAAAGAATGGACAGACCTACACATTCAAGGGTTTTCCTTTATTTTGCCTATTATAGGGAAGATGTCAAAACTATGAAATAACACAAAAAAGTAACAAAAAAAAAGTTAAACAAATCAAAATATATTTTATATTTGAGATTCTTCAAAGTAGCCACCATTTGCCCCTGATGACAGCTTTGCACACATTTGACATTCTCTCAGCCAGCTTCACCTGGAATGCTTTTCCAACAGTCTTGAAGGAGTTCCCACACATGCTGAGCACTTGTTGGCTGCTTTTCCTTCACTTTGTGGTCCAACTCATCCTAACCCATCTCAATTGGCTTGAGGTCGGATGATTGTAGAGGCCAGGTCATCTGATGCAGCACTACATTCTCCATCTTGGTCAGGCCAAAGGCCATATTTCCACCGGTCAAATGTCCATTGCTGGTGTTTCTTGGACCAAGCAAGTCTCTTCTTATTATTGGTGTCCTTTAGTAGTGTTTTCTTTGCAGCAATTCGACCATGAAGGCCTAATTCACACAGTCTCCTCTGAACAGTTGATGTTGAGTTGTGTCTGTTACTTGAACTCAGTGAAGCATTTATTTGTGCTGCAATTTCTGAGGCTGATAGCAGAGGGTCTTCCTTTCCTGTGGTGGTCCTCATGAGAGCCAGGTTCATCATAGCGCTTGATGTTTTTGCAACTGCACTTGAAGAAACTTTCAAAGTTCTTGAAATTTTCCGCATTGACTGACCATGTCTTGAAGTAATGATGGACTATTGTTTCTCTTTGCTTATTTTAGCTGTTCTTGCCATAGTATGGACTTGGTCTTTTACCAAATAGGGTTATCTTCTGCATACCCACCCCTACCATGTCACAACACAACTGATTGGCTCAAACGCATTAAGAAGGAAAGAAATTCCACAAATTAACTTTTAACAAGGAACACCTGCTAATTGAAATGCATTCCAGGTGACTACCTCATGAAGCTGGTTGAGAGAATGCCAAGAGTGTGCAAAGCTGTCATCAAGGCAAAGGGTAGCTACTTTGAAGAATCTCAAATATTAAATACATTTTGATTTGTTTAATACTTTTTTCGTTACTACATGGTCCCATATGTGTTATTACATCGTTTTGATGACTTCACTACTATTCTACAACGTAGAAAATAGTACAAATAAAGAAAAACCCTTGAATGATTAGCTGTGTCCAAACTTTTGACTGGTACTGTATAAATGGGAAGCAGTCAAATGCCTTCACCTTTCAAAGACAGGGGTGAGACAATTAATTTAAATGCAGGTGCACTATCCTTCTGACCCTATGCAGCCAGGTCCCATCTACTTTTTAACTCCTCGCAATGAAGAGGCTATGAACATCACAACATGCCTTGCACCAAAGTCAAGGGCAGGACAGAAACAGGCTCTCCGAAAATATAGATTCCCTTGTTCATGCGTGTATCGGACGGACCAGTTCATCACTGGCGTCGAGTTTCCAGTCATCAGCACTATCTGCAATGCCTCTATTCACATGACTCTCTCCTAACACACACGCTATACGTTGCTGCTACTATAAAAAAAAAACTATCCTGCTCCTCAGCCACTTTACCCCTGAATGTGTGAATATAACTACCTCATCTATCACCAATATCACTGATATTGTTCTTGTACATACAGTGTATTATTTAGTTCTTTCTCGACTGACATTGACACTTGTTAATTTTTTCTTTACATTGACACTATCTATTTTTGATAAGCTACTATGCAAGTCTGTCACGTCCTGACCATAGAAAGCCTTTATTTTCTATGATAGAGTAGGTCAGGGCATGACTAGTGGTTTAGTCTAGTTTATATTTTCTATGTGGGGTTCTAGTTTGTTTGTTCTATCTTGGTGTTTTAGTATGATTCCCAATTAGAGGCAGCTGGCTATACTTAAGTAGCATTTTTTCCACCTGTGTGTTATGGGATATTGTTTTTAGTTAATGCACGTAGCATCTCTGTAGTCACGGTTCATTGTTAGTTTATTGTTTATTTGTTTATTGTCTTTGCTAAGTTTCACTTTATTCATTAAAATGATGTGGAACTCAACAACTCAGCCTTGGTCCGATATTCATTCCAACGATCGTGACAAAGCAACCATTTCACTGTACCGTTTACACCGTCTGTAGCGACCCATCCACTTAGCAAGATGTGGCTTTACACCGTCTGTAGCGACCCATCCACTTAGCAAGATGTGGCTTTCAAATGATCCATTAGACAAGTGTCTGGCTAAGCGTCATCTAATATTGATCAAATATTTTCTGTTTAATTATTGTAGGCTACTACTTTTACCACTTAATCTTTACTACACTACTCACTGTTTAGCACGACCTCACATGTGAATCCTTAAAGAGATGGGTGGGGCTGGCTTAAGAGGGTGGGAACAATCTTGAATGGTGTACCAAAACATTCAAGGGCCATTTTCTAAAAAGTAAGGTTACGAGTTTATCAACTTTCAAAGCAGAATTACTTTACCAGTGTTCCTCAATTGCAGTGTATGATATACCATATTCTAGCTCCGAGTCTCTACTTTTATCCAATGTAAAAAAAACGCAATTTCAAATTTTGCTAGATAAGACCGGATCAAGGTGTCGGTCACAAATGGCAATCACCCCATAGCACTCACTTCTGTCATCATGAAGTGATTTGAGAGGCTTCAGTAGTTATCATATCACCTCCACCTTACCTGACACCCAAGACCCACTGCAATTTGCATGCCGTCCTAATAAATCCACAGATGACGCAATCGCCATTGCACTGCACACTGCCTACTGCCCTATCCCATCTGGACAAGAGGAATATTGTGCATTCGGGAGGAATTCAGACCCCTTGACTTTTTACAGTCTTATTCTAAAATGGATTAAATAAAAATAAATGCTCATCAATCTACACACACCCCATAATGACCAAGAAAAATCAGGTTTCAGAAGTACCTTATTAACCTAAGTATTCAGACCCTTTGCTAAAAGGAGCAATTCGAGAGAAGGTCCTTGGTCAGGGAGGGGACCAAGAACCCGATGGTCACTCTGACAGAGCTCCAGAGTTCCTTTGTGGAGATGGGAGAACCTTCCAGAAGGACAAACATCTCTGCAGCACTCCACCAATCAGTCCTTTATGTTAGAGTGGCCAGACGGAAGCCACTCCTCGATAAAAGGCACATGACAGCCCGCTGGGAGTTTGCCAAAAGTCACCTAAAGGACACAGACCAAGATTGTTTGGCCTGAATGTGAAGCATCACATCTGGAGGAAACCTGGCACCATCCCTACGGTGTAGCATGGTGGTGGAAGCATCATGCTGTGGGGAGATTTTTCAGCGGCAGGGACTGGGAGACTAGTCAGGATCGAGGGAAAGATAAACAGAGCAGAGAGATCCATGATGAAAACCTGTTCCAGTGCTCAGGACCTCAGACTGGGGCACTGGGGCAGTTGTTGTCCTTCCAACAGGACAGATGAAGGTAGGCAACTACACCTCCACTACGCTGGTCCTCAACACAAGATTTGGATAGAAAACACTCTGAAGTTTCTAAAACTGTTTGAATGATGTCTGTGAGTATAACAGAACTCATATGGCAGGCGAAAACCTGAGAAAAATCCAACCAGGAAGTGGGAAATCTGAGGTTTGTAGGTTTTCAAGTCTTTGCCTATCCAATATACAGTGAAAATTTGGTCCGATTGCACTTCCTAAGACTTCCACTAGATGTCAACAGGCTTCTACCATGAAGGGGGAGCGAACAAGAGCTGGTTGAACCAGGGGTTTGGCAGAAGGCCAACAGCTAAATCATGCGCGCAGCTGTGAGAGCTAGCTGCGTTCCTTTTCATTTCTAAAGACAAAGCAATTGTCCGATTGGAATATTATTGAATATTCATGTTAAAAACATCCTAAAGATTGATTCTATACATCATTTGACATGTTTCTACGAACTGTAATGTAACTTTTTTGACTTTTCGTCTGGACTTAGTGCTCACCCGTTGTGCATTTGGATTACTGGACTAAACGCGCAAACAAAAAGGAGGTATTTGGACATAAATGATGGACTTTGTCGAACAAAACAAAATAAAATTGTGAAACTTGGATTCCTGGGAGTGCATTCTGATGAAGATCATCAAAGGTAAGTGAATATTTATAATGGTATTTCTGACTTTTTTTGACTCCACAACATGGAGGGTATCTGTATGGCTTGTTTTGGTGTCTGAGCGCTGTACTCAGATTATTACATGGTGTGCTTTCGGAGTAAAGCTTTTTTGAAATCTGACACAGCTGTTGCATTAAGGAGAAGTTTATCTTTAAAAATATGTATAACACTTGTATTTTCGTCAACGTTTATGATGAGTATTTCTGTAAATTGATGTGGCTCTCTGCAAAATCACCGGATGTTTTGGAGGCAAAACATTACTGAACATAACCCATCAATGTAAACTGAGATTTTTGGATATAAATATGAACTTTATCGAACAAAACATACATGTATTGTGTAACATGAAGTCCTATGAGTACCATCTGATGAAGATCATCAAAGGTTAGTGATTAATTGTATCTCTATTTCTGCTTTTTGTGACTCCTCTCTTTGGCTGGAAAAATGGCTGTATGTTTTTCTGTGTCTAGGTGCTGGAATTGTGATACAGTCAATTATAAGTGAAATAATCTGTCTGTAAACAATTTTTGGAAAAATGACTTGTGTCATGCACAAAGTAGATGTCCTAACCGACTTGCCAAAACTATAGTTTGTTAACAAGAAATTTGTGGAGTGGTTGAAAAACGAGATTTAATGACTCCAACCTAAGTGTATGTAAGCTTCCGAGCTTCCGTTTTAGACTGATCCAATGAACCATTACATTAGTTTTCAAAATGTTGTATCAAGTCTGCCCAAATGTGCCTAATTGGTTTATTGATACATTTTCAAGTACACAACTTTGCACTCTCCTCAAACAATATCATGGTGTTATTTCACTGTCATAGCTACTGTAAATTGGACAGTGCAGTTAGATTAACAATAATTTAAGCTTTCTGCCCATATTAGATATGTCTATGTCCTGGGAAATGTTCTTCTTACTTACAACCTCAGGCTAATCACATTAGCACGTTAGGTCGCCGATCCCGTAGAGGTTTTAAAAAATATATATATTCTGAGATAAATGAATTGTGCATAAGAAGTTTTGGCTCAGCATATGGTTGTATATCAGTAGCCCTCTACCCTTTTCTCCAATGGTCAGCCTTATACCTCACACTGACTGCCTTCCTCCGGACATTTAGTTGAGAAAGGAGCCCATGACAAATCCCTTACTCTCAGCAGATAAATGAGGAGGGCATAAACTTGTTACAGTCAGCTTCTCACCTGGATCATAAGAGCTTCCACTCAGGCCATGCAAACCAATCCCCTCTCTTTCTCTCCCCAGCCATCTAGGATCCTCCTGTATAGTCCTTCACAAAGGCCTGGTCTAAAGTCCCCTCCGTGTTCACTTATTGAGTTACCTGCAGCTAAGCTCTGAGCGAGCACACACAATGGCAGGCGGTAATGACGGTGCAGGTTCTAACCCCTCGTTCCCGGCCTTTCCCCCAGCCTAATTTCCTCACAGCGGCTGCCATTTCACAGCTGTTAGCCAGCTACTCTCTTTGTCGTGATTAGGGACAAATTAATAGATGCCTCCTGGTAATCAGCTTTCACTAGGTCTGTCAAAGCGCCAAACGCCATTCGCTCACCGCCACTGGACACGGGGCAATCACCTCCCAGCCCCGAGACACTACAACAGGCGGGCTGCATGAGGAAATGCTGTCCACTGCTCTCCACTGATGTGTCTGTGTCCTTGGTGTGGCTAAAGAGTGGGTAACCAGGCCATTAGCACGCTCATCATTGGCACAAGTGCTAGTAACGTGAGCAATAGCAGCAGTGCTCTGTATGGCGCTGCTAGATGGTGGTCATCGTGGGAATGGTATAAAGACTGGCCTTTCTGCTAGGGTGTAATTGGGCCCCGCATGTTCCAAATGGACTGTGAAATGTAAGGGGGGTCAAATAATAGATTTTCCTCCGAATGAAGAATCCAGGGTAGGGCTGTGTCATTTACAAGAGCAGTTTAAACCTGGCTGGGCTGACTGGCAGGCAAATCTGAGGATTGTTCCAAGGGGCTCAGACAGAGATAACACACACCTGAGACCCTGGAGTAGACGACCAGGCCAAACACTCCACTACGGACAAGGCTGCAGATGATGCACACACACACACACACACACACACACACACACACACACACACACACACACACACACACACACACACACACACACACACACACACACACACACACACACACACACACACACACACTTTACCCTCACATGCAGTAAAAATATGTTAATTCCACACAGGCCATGGAAGTGATGAAAAACAGGTCAGGAATCTTTTGAATAATTCTGACTTTTGAATAATTCTGACTTAAATATTTGGCCTATTCAGTTTGTTTAAATTACATTGCCTAAAATGAACCAACTCATCTCTCTTCCAGTAAGTTAGTGTGACAGACAGAGGAAGTCATTTCAGGATGCAGATTAGCCACAAAGGTCCTGTTGCATAGTGTATGACCACCCCCACCTGCTGGAGAGACAGAGAGGATTGGAATGGGGATGGATGGGGTGGGATGATTGTTTAAGGATAAAGTGTGGAAGGCTGTAAGACAGGATATTTAGTATTTTTTTTAGTCAGTTAAGAACACATTCTTATTTATAATGACAGCCTATCGGGGAACAGTGTGTTAACTGCCTTGTTCAGGGGCAGAACGACAAATCCAGCAACTTTTCGGTTACTGGCCAAACACTCTAACCACTAGGCTAACTTATATAGTCTTGTCTGCTCTACCTATTTAGTGATTCTTCTCCCCTGGAGACCGAGACAACTCAGACAATAGCTGTATCTTAGCCAGTCTAATCTAAATTAGTGCCAACGTCGGGCTCAAAAAACAAACAAAAGCTAATTGGAAAAATCCCATTGCTAACCCATCTTTATGGAGAAAATCAGTTTCACCTCTGATTTGATGAATTTCATGTCAAGCAAAAAACGAAATGGTGATTTCCCAATTGCATTTACATTTCTATAATTGGAATTTATGGGACTACTTTTTTACTACTTGCTGTTTAGCTTTCTCAAGGCTTTTCCAACACAAATCGTGGTTGGTGGTCCACCTTAATCCAAGTGAAAATTGCACATTGCAACAGTACATGACTTTGTACACAGTGCCCTGTGCTTTTGTTTAGGCATGTTAGAAATTACATCAAACAATTGTCAAGATCTATTTTACCATCAAGACAATGGACACAAATTCAATTTATTCAAACCCATATTGTGTTAGAGAGGGACCTGTATTTGCATGAAGGCAATTACTGTGGGATTTGATGTTGTGATGTGCCCAGAATACCCCGGCTTCAGATCAGGAGCTGGGTGCCCCATTAATACCATATATGGGAAACCCAGCTGTGATCACAATTGGAAGAGCTAGAGGGAAAATCGATTTCATTTGCAGGATTATTGGTGGAACTGAGATGCTGTTTGTATGAAACATAACGTCTAATTTCAGAGGTAGATGGAGAGGTCTGGAGTGTTTGTTTTATTCAATTAAACTTTAATGAAATTTAGAAGCATGTATAGAATATTCTGTTGTATGTGTCCCTTTTTAATGCTTCTACATTTAAGATAATTGTATCTATATTTTGGAATAAACCATCATTGTCACTTAACTAAAGGCTTATGTCACACATTTGGATTGAATCATGGGTAAATATTTTTGTGTTGTTGTTAATTTCATTTTTTTTTTTTTTTTACCTTGGCCATTAAAAGTTATACCACATGACCAAAAGTACAGGTATGTGGACACCGGCTCGTCGAACATCTCATTCCAAAATCATGGACGTTAATATGGCATTGATCCCCCCTTGCTGCTATAACAGCCTCCACTCTTTTGCGAAGGCTTTCCACTAGATGTTGGAACATTGCTGCGGGGACTTGCTTCCATTCAGCCACAAGAGCAATATTGAGGTCGAGCACTGATGTTGGGCAATTAGGCCTGGCTCGCAGTCGGCATTTCAATTCATCCCAAAGGGGTTCAATGGGGTTGAGGTCAGGGCTCTGTGCAGGCCAGTCAAGTTCTTCCGCACATCTCGACAAACCACGCTTTGTCATGCTGTAACAGGAAAGGACCTTCCCAAAACTGTTTCCACAAAGTTGGAAGCACAGAATTGTCTATAATGTCAATATATGCTGTAGCATTAAGATTTCCCTTCACTGGAACTAAGGGGCCTAGCCCGAACCATGAAAAACAGACCCAGACCATTATTCCTCCTTATCAAATTTTATAGTTGGCACTATGCATTCGGGCAGGTAGTGTTCTCCTGGCATCATCCAAACCCAGATTTGTCCGTCGACTGCCAGATGGTGAAGTGTGATTCATCACTCCAGAGAACACATTTCCACTGCTCCAGAGTCCAATGGCAGCAAGCTTTACACTACTCTAGCCGACGCTTGCCATTGCACATGGTGATCTTAGGCTTATGTGCGGCTGCTCGGCCATGGAAACCCATTTCATGAAGCTCCTGACGAACAGTTATTGTGCTGATGTTGCTTCCAGAGGCAGTTTGGAACTCGGCAGTGAGTGCTGCAACCAAGGACAGACTATTTTTCTGCACTGTGCGCTTCAGTGGTCCCGTTCTGTGAGCTTGTGTGGCCTACCACTTCGTGGCTGAGCCATTGTTGCTCCTATATGTTTCCACTTGAAAAATAACAGCACTTACAGTTGAACAGAGCTGCTCTAGCAAGGCAGAAATTTTACAAACTGACATCCTATGAAGGTGCCACATTGAAAGTCACTGAGCTCTTCAGTAAGCCATTCTACTGCCAATGTTTGTCTATGGAGATTATTATAAATGTATATATATTTTTAAACTAGGCAAGTCAGTTAATGGGACGCCTATCCTGTGAAATTGGAGGACATGAAATTCAAATAAATAATTGTAATATTAAACATTCGTGAACATACAAGTATCTTATGTAATTTAAAAGCTTAAATTCTTGTTAATCTAACTGCGTTGTCCGATTTCCAATAGTCTTTATGGCGAAAGCATACCATGGCGCCCCAGATCAACATATTTTTCAACCAGCACAGGCTTCATAAAATCACAAATAGCGATTAAATAAATCACTTCCTTTTGAAGATCTTCCTCTGTTTGCAATCCCAAGGGCACCAGCTACAACATGAATGGTCGTTTTGTTAGATAAAATCCTTCTTTATATCCCAAAAAGTCAGTTTACTTGGCGCCATCGATTTCAGTTATCCACTCGTTCAATGTGCAGACAAAGGAGTCCAAAAAGCTTCCGCTAAACTTCGTCCAAACAAGTCAAATTACATTTCTATTTAATCCTCATGTACTCTAAAATGTAAATAAACTATAATATTTCATACGGAAAGTAGTATGTTCAATGGGAAAGGAGAATTAGTAAGTGTGCCGAAAGACTGCACTTTGTTTAGGTGGTCTCCTAACCAAAACTCTAAATTCTTCCTTGTTTTTCACAAAAAATAAGAGCCTGGGAACTCAAAAAAAGAATCGCAGTTGGTTTTTCACCTGCCATATCAATTATGTTATAGTCTCAGACATTATTTTAACAGTTTAAGAAACCTCAAAGTGTTTTCTATCCAATGCTACACATATCCTGGTTTCTGGGCCTGAGTAACAGGCAGTTTACTTTGGGCACATCAGTCAGGCATCTAGACCCTATCCCTAACAAGTTTTAAGAACAAATTCTTATTTACAATGACGGCCTACCCCGGCAAAGCCCAGACAACGCTGGGCCAATTGTGCACCACCCTATGGGACTCCCAATCACATCTGGATGTGACACAGCCTGGAATTGAACCAGGGACTGTAGTGATGCTACAGTCTCTTGCACTGAGATGCAGTGCCTTAGACTACTGAGCTACACAGGAGCTGTAATTGCATGGCTGTGCACTCGATTTTATACACCTGTCAGCAACGGGTGTGGCTGTAATAGCCAAATCCGCTGATTTGAAGGGGTGTCCACATACTTTTGTATATATAGTCAATCTGTGGTATTACAGTACTTCACATGTAACCCTTGCCAATGATATGAGATAGCCATTTTGGCAACGGAGAGAGAACGACCATGTCCCTCCTCTCCCTTGTCCTCCACCTGTTAACTAGGTTGAACTATTCAGGCTGGTGCAGTGGGGAGGTGCTGCTGTTCACTATACATGAAATACTACAGTATCAGGGCCTGCATGGTAAGAGAGAGAGAGAGAGAGAGAGAGAGAGAGAGAGAGAGAGAGAGAGAGAGAGAAGACTTTCCCAGGGTTCTGACAGGGCCTGCATGGTAAGATAAAGAGAGAGAGAGAGAGAGAGAGAGAGAGAGAGAAGACTTTCCCAGGGTTCTGACAGCACAGCTGGGCCTCCACTCCACTCCCTCCTTTCTTTCCTCCATCCTCTCTCTCTCTCTCTCTCTCTCTCTCTCTCTGTCTGTCTCTGTCTCTCTGTTTTTGTGCCAGCTCTTTGTATTTCCCATGCGTGAGACAGAAGTGGGAGTGAAGCCACCACAGAACATGCCCCTACAGACATTATGAAACAATAAACTTAACGGGCATTGTTCTAGACAGCACTGAGGTGTCTACATACAGCCCCTCTCTCTGAGGTGTCTACATACAGACCTTTCTCTGAGGTGTCTACATACAGCCCTTTCTCTGAGGTGTCTACATACAGACCTTTCTCTGAGGTGTCTACATACAGCCCTCTCTCTGAGGTGTCTACATACAGACCTTTCTCTGAGGTGTCTACATACAGCCCTCTCTCTGAGGTGTCTACATACAGACCTTTCTCTGAGGTGTCTACATACAGACCTTTCTCTGAGGTGTCTACATACAGCCCTCTCTCTGAGGTGTTACAGACCTTTCTCTGAGGTGTGTACATACAGACCTTTCTCTGAGGTGTCTACATACAGACCTTTCCCTGAGGTGTCTACATACAGACCTTTCTCTGAGGTGTCTACATACAGACCTTTTTCTGAGGTGTCTACATGCAGCCCTTTCTCTGAGGTGTCTACAAACAGACCTTTCTCTGAGGTGTCTACATACAGACCTTTCTCTGAGGTGTCTACATACAGACCTTTTTCTGAGGTGTCTACATACAGACCTTTCTCTGAGGTGTCTACATACAGACCTTTTTCTGAGGTGTCTACATACAGACCTTTCTCTGAGGTGTCTACATACAGACCTTTCTCTGAGGTGTCCACATACAGACCTTTCTCTGAGGTGTCTACATACAGACCTTTCCCTGAGGTGTCTACATACAGACCTTTCTCTGAGGTGTCTACATACAGACCTTTTTCTGAGGTGTCTACATACAGACCTTTCTCTGAGGTGTCTACATACAGACCTTTTTCTGAGGTGTCTACATACAGACCTTTCTCTGAGGTGTCTACATACAGACCTTTCTCTGAGGTGTCCACATACAGACCTTTCTCTGAGGTGTCTACATACAGACCTTTCCCTGAGGTGTCTACATACAGACCTTTCTCTGAGGTGTCTACATACAGACCTTTCTCTGAGGTGTGTACATACAGACCTTTCTCTGAGGTGTGTACATACAGCCCTTTCTCTGAGGTGTCTACA